>NW_024747582.1:2940019-3064531 GCF_018991925.1 Homarus americanus | reverse complement strand
TTAATGGCAGCAGTGGGGCGAAAACAAAAAATGGCAACAATTGCCTTATATGTGAATAATGGCAGCAGTGGGACGAAAACAAAAAATGGCAACAATTGCCTTATATGTGATTAATGGCAGCAGTGGGACGAAAACAAAAAATGGCAACACTTGCCTTATATGTGATTAATGGCAGCAGTGGGACGAAAACAAAAAATGGCAACAATTGCCTTATATGTGATTAATGGCAGCAGTGGGGCGAAAACAAAAAATGGCAACAATTGCCTTATATGTGATTAATGGCAGCAGTGGGGCGAAAACAAAAAATGGCAACAATTGCCTTATATGTGAATAATGGCAGCAGTGGGGCGAAAACAAAAAATGGCAACAATTGCCTTATATGTGATTAATGGCAGCAGTGGGACGAAAACAAAAAATGGCAACAATTGCCTTATATGTGATTAATGGCAGCAGTGGGACGAAAACAAAAAATGGCAACAATTGCCTTATATGTGATTAATGGCAGCAGTGGGACGAAAACAAAAAATGGCAACAATTGCCTTATATGTGATTAATGGCAGCAGTGGGGCGAAAACAAAAAATGGCAACAATTGCCTTATATGTGATTAATGGCAGCAGTGAGGCGAAAACAAAAAATGGCAACAATTGCCTTATATGTGAATAATGGCAGCAGAGGGACGAAAACAAAAAATGGCAACAATTGCCTTATATGCGATTAACGGAAGCAGAGGGACGAAAACAAAAAATGGCAACAATTGCCTTACATGTGATTAATGGCAGCAGAGGGCGACAATAAAAAATGGCAACAACTGGCCTTTATATGTGATTAATGGCAGAAGAGGGCGAAACAAAATGGCAACAAATGGGTTTTTGCGTGATTAATGGCAGCAGAGGGGCGACAATACAAAATGGCAACAATTGCCTTATATGTGATTAATGGCAGCAGTGGGGCAAAAACAAAAAATGGCAACAATTGCCTTATATGTGATTAATGTTTAATATGTTTTTTGGTAAAGGTGTAGAAGAGGGTGACCACCAGAAGGAATTGTCTGAAATGGTTTAAATTTTTTCTACTCACTAATATCATGATATTACACAAAAATGGAAACGACAATGCATAGAACCTGACTTAACATACCCAACCTATGGGTATTTTTGGTCAGGTTCTATTAGGCTTTATGCATTATCTTGTTAATTTATGTTAAACAACTGATCTTAATATTGAAGTTGATATACATCAGCAATGTCGAGGAGGAATACGTGGAAGCGTTCACCATCATTTATAGGAAACGTCTCTTGAAGAGGGATTCAGCGAGGTAAACAACAAAAGTGGCGGCTGGAGTCATCTAACCGAACAAAACCTACCCTAACCCCTAGCCGGAGGCTCTGCCCCTGGACCCACAGTAGGCCCAGCTCAAACTGACCTAAAAGTTTCAGTAATTTAAAACTTTAGGGCGTGCCATGTCCAAAGTACAATACCTTAGATAGAAGTGGAAGAACCAGGATTACGTAAGAATTGGATAGGATGATCATCTTTCTCGTAAAACTCGGTAACAAACTTAAAATAATCGTAAGAACACAAATGACAACCAACCTCCACCACGGCCATTGTGAGACTGGGCAATTAAATTAAAATCGTACCCAGGCTGTTTCCTTCAAAAAAAATCAAATGTGATTAGTCGAAAAAAAATTGCTTGATAATATCAATACTTCATTGGTCAATACTGGGTGATGTCAGTCAATATTGCGCATGCTTGATGTGCCGTTAACATCTCAGAGACAAAGACTGAAAACTACGTAAAATCAATTAAATTCAACTGTGTCGCTATTATCCATTTCCGCCTGATATATATATGGGGTTCAAAATGCTCAGAATAGGGAGATCTAAATGTTTCAGTAGCTTATAACTTTCGGGTGCGCTATTTCCTAAAGTAAAGTACTGGGGCCGGATACTCAAAAAAATTTATGGGACTGTATGTCGTTGCGTACCCGTAACTGGACTCACAGTCTCAGATTGGCATACTCAAGACACAGATGGTATACTCAAACATCGAACTCCGTAAGTTACCACAAGTAACTTACACCAGCTCCCGAGGTTGTGTAACACTCAACCCGGATGTAGTAGTGACTAATTCCAGATTGTATAGAAAATAATAATAATATATGTTGTAATAATGCTTGTTAGTCTTGTTTTATCATAGAATAATGAAGAAAATGTTTTGTACATCAACATACTGAAATATAATATTTCACTTTGTCTTTTTCGTAACTTTTTTGTTGTATAATAAGCGCAGAGTTGCCAACTTAGCGACTTTGTAGCTAGATCTAGAGCTTTTTGTTTTTTCTAGCGACATTTTAGAGCGGTTTGCGACTTGTCTCAAATCTAGAGATATCCACAGAAATCTAGCGACTTTCTGGATACTTTTGGACTGTCCATGAAAACTCAGTTTTCCTAATTTCGAGCCATAATATATAGCAACGGGGTTACAGGGACAATAAATAATAAGAAAAGTTTAATACATTTGAACGGGTTGTGGTACAGAAGGAGGGACACGTCTATTTCCTGATCACTTGATGTCAGTCCGTCCATGCATCTAACACCCTAAAATTGTGGTCAGAAGTGGCAAATTACAGAGATGCGACCGGTGAAAACCCTTACCATGATCTGGCTGAAATTGCACTCGCTGCCTTATCTCTTCCTCATTGAAACGCAGATGTAGATCGCACATTTAGTAGTATGAACTTTGTGAAATCAAAATTGCGCAACAAAATGAAACTATCGACATTAAAGGCAATTCTTACAATAAAGTATGGGTTAAAAAGACAGAACACCTGTTGTGCAAGTTATGAACTTCCTAGTGATATTTTAAGAAAGATAGGAACTGTGGAGGCATACAGTTACAAGAGAACCTGAACCAAGCACTTCACATGCTTCCAGCTCTACAGTTGTTCACACTACCAAGAGGACTGGGATGCAATTACTATTGAATAATAGGTAAGTGTGCACATTAAACTTTAAAAAAATAATAGTTTTATTTTTACATAATGCATTTTATTTATACTCCGTCCATTATAGTCGGCATTATGAAAATATTATTTGCATCAAATTACTGAAGGGGAGAATAATAGCTAGCGACTTTCCATGGAAGATTTAGCGACATTTTGCTACTTTTAGGTACCAGCCTAGCGACATTTGAAGACCCGCGTTGGCAACCCTGAATAAGAGGCTTGAGTGTTTGTGTTTGTCTCAGTGTGGAAGAGACGCATCTTTTGTCTTCTTACACATTATAAACTATTTCTTACCAAAACAGAAGGTTTGTATTGTTCACACTTAGGGTAAAAATATGTTTTATGACTGAGTAAACTTGCAGATAGAACTTATTAATGTTGTGTAGCCGTAAATATCCCTCAGTAATGAAAGCCAAATATGAGGTCAAGTGAACATTCCTGCCAAGACTTCGCCTTGTTTTTCTAATATTCAACCAATAGCCTTAGCCTATTTTCTTATGTATATGGCTTATGATAACATGAAAGGCTATAAATTTCCATAGGCTAGCCAAAATTAAATGATATTAGGTGTAAAATATGGATTGCAATTAACTTGATTAATATGTGCCTATATAACTGCTTTTTCAGTCTTAGGCAAATAAATGTTTAAACATGGGGCCTACTTAATTTAGTTAGAACATGAGGATTATTTAAATAAGAAATTATACTAATAGGGTATAGGTTAGATAGGTTTGGTTTGGTTATGTTATGTATGTTAGGTTAGAGAATGTGTACATGGTTTTTTTGGTGAGTGTCTGGCTGTCAGTGAGACACTTAGTCTAGCAGCTACCTTAGGCCTAGTTCCAGACTTTCCTTGAACATTATCATAGGTAGAGTATTAATTTAAGAAAATTTACGGCTAATACGATATATTTTCAGGTTTTAAATTGTTGTTTTTTGTATGAACTTGAAGACAATTCAGACCAAATGTTCCCAACATTGAAAGGAAAACACTAGGGTCTAGGCTAAATGAGTAATTTAAGAGAAGTGATTTGTCATTTAGGTTAGGCAAGGCTATACTATCATTAACCAATTAATTTGAATTTGCCCAGAATAAGGCTATCTTAGTATAGCTTATGTGTCTTGTCACAGGCCAACATTATGCAAGGGATTATTTACCTAAATTCTAGTGGGGTAAAACACCAAATACTGTGAGATCTCTGTTAGCCAGAACAATTGGTGAAGAGCACTACCGTGAATGAATGAGTGTTTTCCCGTTAACGAGACAATTATCACAAATCAAGAAAATATCCCTCATCCCCAGAATGTTTATGGTAATGGAAAAATTTTCTCGGTAGTTCCTGCAATTGCCCATTACATCATCTCTCGAACCCAGAAATATATCCCCCATCTCACTAAAATTAGGTCGTCTCTTCTTGGCTGGTGGTCCTTCCATGTTTACAAAATAATATTACGTGCGTCGCTGTCAGCTGATTTCTCCTTCTCTTGTGATTGGTTGATGATTTTGTTAACTGAGCGTTGATTGGCCAACTAGCATCTGCACTGACATCTACCGTCCGACAAGAGAACTTAATTTACAGGGTAAACACTAGAGTTACGAGAACTTACGGAAGGCTTACGGAACCATAATTAAATTTTGAGTTTGCTAAATTTATGGTAGTGTAAGGCTTCCACAATATATGGTACTGTATCATGCTAAAAAAACGTAACTTATGAGGTGTTTTGAGTATCCAGCCCCTGTACAAGTAATACCCAAAATTCTAAAGCTACATCCTCTTTCCTGTTAAAACTGGCCAGCAAGTCAAAATAACAGAAATCACACCCGTTACACGAAGCAGCCATACTGCAACTGAAAATCTTCGATAGTGAATGATGGGTGATTAAAAAAAACGAATTTGATTGGCTGGAAATGAAGCGGGTGGTATAAATTCTGAAATGGCTAATTGTGATTGGTCGAGGGCGGAGCTGTCCGGCACATGCACAACTGGATTTCTGAAGATGTCGGGGGGGTCACCCAATAATGGTGTTATGTCAAGGTTAATTACCTAACCAAAACTTTCAAGCGCCATATCTTTTTTATTATGCACTTGACGGAAATATCATATTAGAAAATTGTGATAGAATTTTCTGTAGATTTCACAAATGTTGCCAGATTTATCAGAAAGAATTATAGGACTAAAGTTAACAAATACCATAAGCTCACATGGTGCAGTAAGGAGAAAAGGTAAAATTGCAGATTACAGTATCTGAAGAAACGTTACCTAACCCCCTAGCTGCCCCCCAGAACCCCAGTGGCACTTATTATAAATTTGTGACAGAAATGTAATATAAGAAAATGATCATAGAAAAAATAGTTCTATCAATTAAGAGAACAGTAGTGAATTAACGTTATTCTGTGGTTGCTGTAAGCTGCAATATTACCGGATGAAGTTAATAGTGGAGGTGACGGTTTGTGGTTAACCCTTAAGCCTGGGGTTAGGGTGCTACTGGCAGTACCCCCCCCCCCCTCGCGGGGATAAATCGAGAAAAAAAAATCAAGTTTTCCGCCAAAAATACTTTGATGGATTAAATGTAATGATTTATACTGTATGACTGGAAGTACAGTATAAAGTGGTGCTGTATATGTAAAGGTTCCTTACAAGTAACAGTGATCACTACATCATTATTATATTTGGCTTATGAGAACATAGCATGGCACTTAAATTACAGTAATTTGTTTGGAGTGATTTACCCCATATATTTTATATACTGTACATCACTGCCAGAACATCCATGTCATAATAGTTAACTAATGCTCTGTCCTTCCTCTACACTCCAGACAGTCACGAGGATTGAGTCAAACTACATTGTCGTTTATCTCGGCAACAAATAAACGTGTCGGTAGCTGCCCCAGGCTGAGACAAGTCACTAATGTCCATCGTCTCTCTTGTACAGTAGAAGGTAAGAGGTTTGTTATCTGTTTAATTATGGAGTTTAGGGAGACTTTAAAATATCATTCAAGTATATATTCCATAACAAGAACTTTACAACACTTCCTTAACCTGTGGAGTACAGTATGATGAATTAACCAATTGAGTTTAGTATGAGGACAACAATATCCCATTGAATAAGTATAGCTTTAGCATGATGACTTAAATTATTGAGTAAGATAAATTGGTCCATTGAATAAGATAACCAGAATATGATGACTTAGCCTTTTAAGTGTCATGACTACCTTTTCATCTCCTTGAGTATGATTGATGACCTAATGCCTTGACTATTTGTAATCAGACAAATAGTGTTAAGTCTTTGCACTGAAGTGTCCCCTTGCCAAGCACTGATGATACTTTAAACAGTGTGATTTGTGAGTGATGATGAAGGTTATTTGAGAGGAATAACACTGTGAGGCAGGAGTTATACACAGTTCTAGTCCAGGGTATAAGTGAGTTGTGGTAGGCAAGATGGCCCTGTTGGTCTAGTGAGAGTGAGTGGTGGTGGCACTATTGAGTAAACACTGACTTTAGAATAGGGAAACAAATGAGATATCCCCACAATTGTGCAATGCTGGAAATTTTCTGCCAAGTCCATTGTTGTTGATTGTTATGGTGTTTCTTTCTACATTGAATTACAGAAGTGAATTGCCCCAACACTACACCCAGCCCTCAGTTGATGACAGTACTGTACACCATCTGGGAGCACAGATAGCATACATAAATGTTTGACAGCTGTTCAGCGGTAAAGGTTTAGCTAAATATATTAAGAAGTTTTTCGTGGTAAAACTTGAAGCTAGGGTGATGCCAAAGTCTCACTGCTGTGTGATAATTTATAATGGTGGTGTCAAGATTTGTGTAGTATTATACCAGTTGTTAAACATAATTTAGTATGACATGAAGGAAACCAGGTTGGATCCACCCCAGTAAGTTAAGTCTTCCTGTAGAGTTGAGGAGGTCTGTTGTCTGCCATTAAAATTTGTATCACATGAGACTGAGGAAGTGAGAGTGAAGGGCTGAGTCATCTGTACAGAATTTTTTGTCCACAGTCATTGTGCTGACTCAATAGTGCCACCACCAAGCACCCTGTGAGGACCATGTATTGTGTACTAGCACTCTGTGCAACTCCCTACCTCAGTGTTTTTCTTCTGTGGTATAACCTCAATCACTTCAGCCTTCAGGAAGAGGATGCCTTGGTGAATAGATTTGACAGTGATACTTGTCTCATCTCTCTCTTTGTTTGTTAAAAGTAACAAATGTACAGTAGTGTACTTGTGGTGGGAATATTATCTAAGGTTAAACTTCATGTTTCAGACATTGTGACGCCACATCTCGGGACCAAATGTGATGCTGTGTACACAATGTCCAGTGGGAAAACAACATACTCCTGTGAGGAATGTGGCAAGTCATTTGGCTGGAAGAGTTCTCTTGAAAGACACATAATTGTACACAGTGGTGTTAAAAACTTTAAATGTGATGAATGTGGGAAATATTTTTCAGAAAATAGGCATCTCAAGAACCATATTTTTTTTGTGCACAGTGGTGTTAAAAACTTTAAATGTGATAAATGTGGGAAATATTTTTCACAAAACAGTTATCTCAGGAACCATGTTCTTGCTGTTCACTGTGGTATTAAAAACTTTAAATGTGATATATGTGGAAAACATTTTTTTGAAAAGAGTGCTCTCAGGAAACATATTCTTACTGTTCACTGTGATATAAAAAACTTTAAATGTGATGAATGTGGGAAACATTTTTCAGAGAAGGGTTCTCTCAAGAGACATATTCTTGTCCTTCACTGTGGTGTTAAAAACTTTAAATGTGATGAATGTGGGAAATATTTTTCCCAGAAGGTCAATCTGAAGCATCATATACTTGTGCATGAAAAAAATAAAATAAAATAAATTTTTGAATCACTTTAGCAGAAGAGTAATGTGACACTTGAATACAGTGTCTTGCATCAGCTTAAAACCACTTGAGCAAACTTTATGTATGTAACACAAGTTATTACGATATTACCATATTAGTCCTGCATAAACCCATCTCTTACGTAGTTAGACCACTGATGATGTTGGTAAAGAATACTGAGCTTTTCATATACCTCTTGTATAATTTGACCCTAGCTCTTGAGAAATACTGTACAGTACAAGGTACCAGTGTAATACTAGACATAATTTGTAGAAAGACGCCAGATTCACGCCAGCACATCTTGGCCGCCTGCCGTCTACTTAATGTATTCTCATATCCGCCACATAAAGGCACACCTTAGGTATGGCACCATAGGATAACCCCTTAATTGCCATAATCCTTTTAGTATGGCTGTACACCACCCTGACCATTATTGATACAGTTTATGTAACCCAGCAACATTGTACCCTCCCAGCAATGTTGTACAGTAACTAAAACAACTACTGTATATGTGCATACTTTGTGGGAAACAATACAAGACCATTGACGATAAATTTTGGTACATGAGAGCTGTCACCAGTCACATTGAGGGCTGTCACACGTAAAATTTGTAAGCATATCGACCCCCACCTGCAAAGATAGTTGTTTTAGCTACTGTATATAGAAGCAATGATAGATTTCTTTGCCGAGAAACACCACTAACAGTAGTACACTACTGTATAGTACTGTATTAATAAAATTGGACAATGTAGTTACTCGTCCAATATTACTTAAACTGTACAAATGTAGCGGGAAACTAGCGCCTATTATGAGAAAATCAGGTGGGAAAACAAGTGAGAAGAATGGGCAACACTGTGATTGCCATAATAACCATTGCTCAGAGAGGTGTCATGGGATGGAACTAAAAATTTCATATTTGTAGAATTTTGTGAATTTCCAGTTTAATGTTGTTATTATTGTGAGATGATAATTATTTGTAGAATTTTTTAAAATAATTTTCAGGTAATTAACCAGATTTTTTCATTTATGCCAATCATTAATAAACGTTTACAACACTATGCAAAAATAACTTGTATAGAAACACAAGAGATATAAACAAACACATTTCATTCTGAAAACTTGTGTTCACATCTGTCAAGTACAGACGCTGGTCACTGGTCGGTCTGCACCACTTAACCCTGACCATACAGCTTTGAGAGGTGTAAGCTATATCAACTATATAATAAATGACTTATCAGGTACCGCAACACACAAGTGTACAAGATAACACACCCACCTACACACCCACCTACGTACACACCCACCAACACACCCACCTACACACCCACCTACGTACACACCCACCAACACACAACTACGTATAAACGAAATTATAAGGATTTGTATCATAACACGTCTGCAGGCAGCTTCAGCTCATTCAAGGCCACAGTGGCATATATGCATATCAGCCCCCCTCCAGCTGGCCGTCTCAGGTCAAACCGTCATTATATAGAAAATCATTTTTTAGATATCTGTGAATAAGTTCATTATGTTTTGAAACAATGCAGTTAAGTTTCAAATGTTTTTGTGGTACAGTAATAATGTTAAATGTTGTGTGCTACTTATAGTCACAACACCTTAATTATGTATAAATGTATGGATAACTATGACTTGCTCTATAGGATGGTCTGAAGGAGGGGGGGGGGTCCTTAGGATGTTCTGAAGGAGCGGGAGGTACGGGGTCCTAAAATAACCCCCTTCACACACACAAGTATTAGTACGATGTGTTTTATTGAGGGAAATGGTGGTAGTTGTATTACTCTCTTCTTGATTAATACAATGATCAAATTATTTTTGAAGTTAAATGATGATAACTGTTAAATGATAACTGTAAAACAATGATAACTGTTAAATGATAATAACTGTTAAATGATAATAACTGTTAAATGATAATAACTGTTAAATGATACTAACTGTTAAATGATGATAACTGTTAAATGATGATAACTGTTAAATGATGATAACTGTTAAAGTCTATTAAAAAACTCAGGCTTCAAGAGTGGTGGGAAACGTACCCAACATTACCTCTGTTTTAAGCTTTATTAGTTGTTTGTCTTTCTAGAGACGATTCATTGACTGATTTGTATACTGTCAAGTACAGACAGTTATGCGATGCCGTATTCACTTAAGAATTGTCTTTTTACGAAATAATGTAACAAAACTATTGATAAAATACATATAGGATTAAAATGGTTATGAAAGGTAGTCACTCTTAGACTTTACACTTGGAGATACAACTTAACACACAGTGCCCCGTACTACACATGGCCAATATGTAGTACATGTAGTTAATATTATTTTTGGATACTGTATATAAAATAAAACCTAATGAAATAATATTTTCTAAAAAAAAAATTCTTAAAAGTTCCGATAACTTTTACTTATATATAAAAAATTACATGTAGCTACAATACTTATAAATTTTCCACAGGGAGATTGGTAACATTGTTCTACTTAATAAAATCTTGGCAACAGTTATCATCTTGATATTTTGATGGACTGTGAATTTATATAAGACTTAAATGTGAAAACTATGAAGGTGGTTGACACGTTTAACTGTTCAGCTCAAGTTATTAAGTGAACAAATGCCTGTAGTGGACGTCTCCCCTACAAACTGCGTAGCTGCACACCACCTGCTACCGTCTTCCCTAGCAACCAAGCGTATCCGCATTCCAATGCCGCCGTATCCTAGCAACCGAGCCAAAAGACCGGCGACTTCTCGGGTTTTCCCAACATGACTCATAGCGGCTGCTGGGTATATAAGCTCTGTCTCTCCATTGAGATTCATTCTGACCATTCTTCTTGAACAAGCAGCACCTCCTCATCTGCCGCTGCCTGGCGACCCTCGCCTCTCCTCCGCCTGCCTGGCGGACCTCGCTCCCGCCAGCGAGCATGGCGACGCACCAGCTGTCCTTCTCTGAGCTTCCTCACCCACCAGCTTTCTCATTCTGGTCTCTCTTCTACAACAAGCATCACCTCCTCCAGCAAGCTCCACACTGTTAACATTTATTTCAACCAGGAGGCCAGCAACAGGCAACATCTTCCCTAACGAAGCTCCTGCACATCTACCTCCTTCAACAAGCTACTCACCGAACGTCTTCTACTGAGCTGCTCCCCACCACACGGCACCTCCAGCACCAGACTGTCTATCATATATCTTATATTATACAAGAAAACCACATTAGAGTTTCCTTCCATCCTGAGTGCTAGACAACATTAATATCTCGATACCCCTACAATGGTGACCCCGGAGATTAGCACTCACACAGGATGGAGGAGACACTGATCACGCTCCCAGTCTTCAAGTAGACACCGGCTCCTCTTCCTGCCCCACGCACCACATTCTGACGACCCCAGCACACCCGTCCTGCCTCAGACGCCGACCCCGGCTCGGCAGTACCTGCCGTGAGGGAAGCACACAACATCCATCGCCTCCACACCCCCTCTTTTCTCCCTCAGGTACTCCCTGCTAATGTCCTGCACCCTGCTGCTGTCGTGGACCCAGCTGCTGTCACGAGCCCTAATCCGCTTCTGCTGAAGCAGCCCCTGCTCCTGACCCAGGCCCACACACCCCAGCAGGCGCATCTGACTACCCTGTACCTGTCGTGAGGGAAGCACAACATTCATCGCCTCCACACACCCTTTTTCTCCCTTCTCCCACAGATAGTGTGTATCTAGACAGTTGTATTTCAGCGATCGGTTCATCACGCCATCGCCGTTGTCTCACATGAGGCATGCACCGCCCGGTCTGCCTCACATGTGCTAAGCAACTCTACAATCAACAAGTCTCCTACACCGCCTGGAGGGAAGGGGGAGTATTGTAGTGGACGTCTCCCCTACAAACTGCGTAGCTGCACACCACCTGCTACCGTCTTCCCTAGCAACCAAGCGTATCCGCATTCCAATGCCGCCGTATCCTAGCAACCGAGCCAAAAGACCGGCGACTTCTCGGGTTTTCCCAACATGACTCATAGCGGCTGCTGGGTATATAAGCTCTGTCTCTCCATTGAGATTCATTCTGACCATTCTTCTTGAACAAGCAACACGTCCTCCTCCGCCGCTGCCTGGCTGCTGATCGCTTCTCCTCGCCTGCCTGGCGGTCCTCGCTCCCGCCAGCGAGCATGGCGACCCACCAGCTGTCCTCTGAGCTTCCTCACCAACCAACTCTCATTCTGCCCATTTTCCTGAACAAGCAACACCTCCTCCAGCAAGCTCCTAGCTGTTACATTTATTCAACCAGGAGGCCAGCAACAGGCAACATCTTCCCTAACAAAGCTCCTGCACATCTACCTCCTACAACACGCTACTCACCGAACGTCTTCTACTGAGCAGCTCCCCACCACACGGCATCTCCAGCACCAGACTGTCTTCATATAACTTATATATTATACAAGAAAACCACATTAGAGTTTCCTTCCATCTTGAGTGCTAGACAACATTAATATATCGATACCCCTACATGCCTCAACCAATCTTCTGTTATGTAAACAAGAAACAACAGTTTACCTTGTGTGTGTTAGGCGGTGGTAGTGTTCGCGTCACCATCAGTCCTTTTCTTCCACCATCACACTTTCTTCACTTTGTCTTCTTCACATGTTGAGGTGAAGTGACATAAAAATACTACTCTTCTGTGTTAACTACAACACAACACTAGGACCTACCCTGTAAACATGTGTGTTAGTAGAACTGATCCCTAGAGCTGAACATTATACAAGCCTCGGTGTGTCTCACTACCTGAAGTTGGCACCGTTATACGTTTCCAGCACTGGCGGGGCAGGTGTTAGTACACTACAGTATGGCAGAGAACATCTAATATCCTCCCCTGACACACCGAGGCTCACGGATCAACAAATCACAAATCTGTGGTTTATGGACCTGCAATACTTTATAGAAATTAGAATATCATAATATATCAAACTAAACCTTAAATTATCTTTAAATTTGATTGTGTAGATTTTAAAACTACAATGTTACGTTAAGCTTCTAAACCGGTAAACTTGCACTTACCTTAACCCTCTCCTGGTGTGTCGTGGACATGTACGTGTCTCATCCTGTAAAGGAAACTAATATTAGATACAGACTTTATGTGTTCCGCAAAAGAGGTGTTTTATGAAACCTGTACAGTGGTCCATCGGTTAACGAAATTTCGGTTAACGAATTACTTTCCATAAGAATCTTCAATTCGGTTAACGAACAAAGATTCAATTAACAAAATTCTTACCAAAACATGTCAACATGTTTTGGCTTGCTCATCGGCTGGTAGGTCAGCCATCAATACAGTAATCTGTTCTCAGCTTACATTGTTTCCATTGGAGTAAATATCATGAACGTTGTGCTATTCAATATTTTTCCAAGTTTTATATTAAAATTATTAGTCATTTTAACATTTATTTAACATAATTGCAGTACAGGGAACTAGTTTTTGGTGCGCCCATCAGTCACTTCACTCAACCACCAATGCGTCAATTTGTTTCTCTGTTCAGTGGAGGAAACCTCTTGCTTGTGGGTCTCTTGAACACACAGTATTTTTACGTTTTACAGTACAGTACAATTATTGGACATTCTGAAATTTATTTAACATTGATAATATATAGTGCAGTGCAGTGTTGATTTAAATAAAATAATCTTGAATTACACCAATTGAACTTAAAATTTTATTGGCGAAATTACTGCATCAAGTATGGGTCCCCTGAAAGGTGATTTCTCCTCCATGCCCACTTCCTTCTCTTCTCCCTTCTCCTCCACCCCCACTTCTAATTCCCATCATCTGTATGTACTTTTCGGTGAGCTGGAACCAATTACCCAATATCCCATTGAAACAATGGGTTTGGTTAACGAAATTTCCGGTTAACGAATGACCTTCTGGAACGAATTGTGTTCGTTAACCGAGGGACCACGGTGTGTATATGTGTGTGTGTGTGTGTATATATATATATATATATACTGTGTGTGTGTGTATAGAGAGAGAGAGAGAGAGAGAGAGAGAGAGAGAGAGTTTTTCTATAAGTGTCATCTGGTGAGACATATCAGGGTTCGTACAGGAGAGAAACCTTACCAGTGTTCTCAGTGTCTCAAAAACTTCACACAGAAATACCATCTTGAGAAACATAAGATATTACACACGGGAGAGAAGTCGTTTCATTGTGTCGTGTGTCAGAAAAACTTCTCCACTAAAACTCACTTGGTAAAACATATGAGAGTTCATACAGGTGGGAGACCATTCCAGTATGCACAATGTCCCAAAAGCTTCTCACAAAAATCAGACATCATTACCCATATGAGAGTCCACACGGGATAGAAGCCATTCCAGTGTTGTGAATGTCTCAGAAACTTCTCACAAAAATACAATCTCATTAAACACATGAGAATACACACGGGGGAGAAGCCATATTTGACTGGGGTTCCTGCTACCCCAGTATAGCATTGTGGTATAGAGAAGGACATCCACTCACTCCAAAGCTCTCAGAAGATCACCAATAGTTACTTTACTGGTGTGTGAGGTGGAGAGGGTAAGTTATAAACAGTGTGTGACGTATAGTTGATGATGGGTAGTGCTGGTGGTGTTAAGACATGGCCATATGTACACATGAGCCAAGGGGATTATATCTCTTATTAGGGGATTATATCTCTTATTAGGGGATTATATCTCTTATTAGGGGATTATATCTATTATTAGGGAATTATATCTCTTATTAGGGGATTATATCTATTATTAGGGGCTTATATCTCATATTAGGGGATTATATCTATTTTTAGGGAATTAGATCTCTTATCAGGGGATTATATCTCTTATTAAGGGATCGCATCTCAAAATGTGTTGAACTTCAAGTGATGGCTGGACAAAATCCGGACTAATCAAGTTAATAATGTATCTATATGACTCTGATTGATGATTATGGATTTATACTGTAAATACCTGTACCTGTTGTGAAGCCATTAACCCGCTCCCTTTGTTATCACTTAGTGTAATAACAGTGTACAGTAATAATGATTAGGTCAACAGCCTTAACCAGTGGAAGGTGGGCAGGAAGGTCATGACCCCAAATGCTATGCCAGGGTCATCTTGATAATTAAACTGTTTGTATATCATTGTGTAGACCAGAAACTATTGATGTAATATAAGGATTTACTACCTAGAGTTAGCCCCACTAGAGGTCACAGCCTCAAGAAGCTATCAGTACAAAAAAAATTTCCCAGCTAACTTGTTTGGAGGTAAGAATTGTGAGCTGTTGTAATAACCTGTCAGAGAATGTTGTAACAGCACCAAGTATGAGCTGATTTATGATCACACTTGACCAACACTGTCGAGCAACATGTTCAAGTAGTACTGTATATTCAAGAGCCTTTACATGTCCAGTAATTGTTGTAGAAGATAAAGTAAAAATTAAAGATTACAGTACATGATTCTGACTAAACTCAACAAGGCTCTCCACTTTACACTACACTGGGACTTCACTGACAATACAAAGAAGACAAATGTTACAAGGTTACTCAAATCCAATAAGAGGAAAGGTTATTTTTTTTAACTATGATGGCATTAATTCTCAACCTTTGCAATGGCATCTATGATAAGGCGAGATAAGGTTTGTTTATCAATAAATAAGTGTATTGATAAGGGAAGTGGGTATCAGTTGAACTGTTTGTGCTGTTGGGTGAGGCAGCATGGCTCTTACTGTCAGACCTTTGCTCGTCTTACTGCTGTTATTAGTAAGTTTACAGCTGCTGTTTTCTTATTACTTTTCATGTGTCTCCCTGGTGTAAGTGTTGCTGTGCTGGGCTGCTGTTCAGACGTGTCTGCATCTTTACAGCAGTTCATCTTGTTAATAACTGGAAGCCGTAACTTTGTATGCTATCCGAGTGCTTCTTGTATGTTTACAGCTGTTCTTAATGCTGTTAATTGTGCCCTTATTTCCTTAGCTGCTGTGCTAGTATGCTATGGATGTTTACTGCAGTTCCTGTCGCTGTTAATTGTGACCTTGTGCCTTGAATTGCTGTCTTACTACCTTGATTTCCTTAGCTGCTGTGCTAGTAAAGGACCTCCATGTTTACAGCAATTCCTGCCGCTGTTAATATCCAACTATCTCCTTGACCACTGCTGTTAATATCCAACCATCACCTTGACCACTGCTGTTAATATCCAACCATCACCTTGACCACTGCTGTTAATATCCAACCATCTCCTTGACCACTGCTGTTAATATCCAACCATCACCTTGACCACTGCTGTTAATATCCAACCATCACCTTGACCACTGCTGTTAATATCCAACCATCACCTTGACCACCGCTGTTAACCACCAAATATATGTTAGGCTCTCCATTGTGCTATCAACCTGGTGCTGTGAAAGATGACTCAGAACACTTCATAGACTCATGTTATCAGAGTCTCCTTAACTTATCTCTCATATAATCTACAATTGCAGGTTACAGTCAGTGCATGTCTGTATGGTCAACTCTTCATGTCTGTATGGTCAACTCTTCATGTCTGTATGGTCAACACTTCTTCCTAATTGTCTCAGAGCACTTCTAGGTTAGTCCTCCCCTCTCATCTTATTTATCGTGATTAGAGCCCTTCCCAGCTTATTTCACCTGATTAGAGCCCTCTCCAGCTTATTTCACCTGATTAGAGCCCTTCCCAGCTTATTTCACCTGATTAGAGCCCTCTCCAGCTTATTTCACCTGATTAGAGCCCTCTCCAGCTTATTTCACCTGATTAGAGCCCTCTCCAGCTTATTTCACCTGATTAGAGCCCTCTCCAGCTTATTTCACCTGATTAGAGCCCTTCCCAGCTTATTTCACCTGACTAGAGCCCTTCCCAGCTTATTTCACCTGACTAGAGCCCTTCCCAGCTTATTTCACCTGACTAGAGCCCTCTCCAGCTTATTTCACCTGATTAGAGCCCTTCCCAGCTAATTTCACCTGATTAGAGCCCTTCCCAGCTTATTTCACCTGATTAGAGCCCTCTCCAGCTTATTTCACCTGATTAGAGCCCTTCCCAGCTTATTTCACCTGATTAGAGCCCTCTCCAGCTTATTTCACCTGATTAGAGCCCCCCAGCTTATTTCACTTTATTACTAGCACTCCCAGCTTATTCCACTCAATGATGAAACACCCCAATGCTACCCAAGACGTCATGTTAGGTTAGTTTATGTTTGATTGTTATGCTTGGTTAGGTTAGGTTATGATGGCTAGATTGTTATTACTGTATTTGTTTGTGTGTTTGTCTGTCAACCACATTATGTCATTGTTATGTTGTTGCTGTGTTTGTCTTTCATAACACTGTTCAATAAAAACTAGAGAAGGAAATATTACTATTATTATTATTTGCGGTAGTAATGTTATCATTATGTGATTAGTACTATTATTATTAACAATTATGGTCAATATTAGTATTATTAGTCATTAATAATGCAATTACACTTGTTAATGGTAACTATTTGTTCTTATTATTATTAATGATCAACATTTCACTTTACAGAATGGCTTGGTCAGGAGCCATGACCAAAACACAGGTGAGTGTGTGTGTGTGTGTGTGCACAGGGTGGTGTAATGCATCTAGTGTGGCAGCATTATGTTAGTGTTAAAGTGCAGGCATTGCTTGCTTCCTTTTGCTTTCGTCTACCACCGCTTTCAGGGAAGCAACTTGCATAAGTCTTCCCCTGCCAGTACACAGCCTCTTCACCATCAAGACTCCTGCTGTGCCTCCTCGCAGCAACACATGGTAACTGGGTGCCTCGTGGGCCCAGGCTAGACCAACAGGGGATCTTGGAGTAGCAGTGGGCCCCAGAGGGACGGCGCATAGGCTCACTGTGATGTGGACACGTCCTGGCGCCTAACAACCACCGCCCCGCTGCCTTGCAGACTAACCTTGGTAAGTATAAGACAACGGGAGAAAACCTTGAACAAAAAATCTGCGGTGGTGCCCAGCATCAGACAGCCATGCTTACAGAGCTCCAACAAGACCCCAACGGCGGTGTAGGCGGAAGACGTGACCACCATGGAGACACAACAACTACACCGGCAGACGAAGGCAATGAATGATGAACAGACTACTAAAGCGAAACCCAACAAACGGGGCTATCGGCAGTCCATTGCAACTCTCCCTCTCCCCAGTCGTTGCAACACTTGCACCACTGGACCAGGAAAAGGGAGAGCCAAGATGTGTGGTTGCAGCCTGTGTTCCTGCCTCACCACACGAGTCAACTCACGGGCAGCCATCACCCAGCTCATCATCATCAACCCCTTATACCCCCCAAAAGACCTATGGCGACGGGGCCAGGCAGAGATGACTGCCGGGACTCTCCAGTCACAACTCTGCACGCTGGGCAGTTAAACAGTGGCGGGAAGAGGCGCGCGTTCTGTTACGTCACCCGGGGCCTAAGGGTTCAGGTCTAGCAACGGCCCTGTGTCAGGATCTTTCTGGATACTGGTACAAATGAGTGTCCTGAAAGAAGTACCGCCCTTGTGGCAAAAGAGCTATCCACTAGCCAAAGCAGCCATCAGTGAGTCCCGGCTCCCAGACGAGGGTAGACTCACAGAACGGGGGTCTGGCTACACCTTCTTCTGGAAGGGTAAGCCTGCTGCAGAGAGAAACAGCATTTATAGAGTTGGCTTTGCCATTTGCTGATGCAACCTACACACGCTAACTGAATGTCTGCTGGGGTCAACGAGCGTCTCATGATGCTCCGAGTCCCACTGAATACTCACATCATGCCTTCATCAGTGCATACACCCCAACACTGGATGCAGAGGATGACATCAAGGAGGCCTTTTAAACCGACCTCGACAGAGTGCTAACCTCTATCCCCAGATAAGATAAGGTTGTGCTCTTCGGTAACTTTAATGCCAGAGTTGGTAGAGATGCTGACATTTGGCAGGGAACCATAGGGAGAAATGTTTAGGCAAGAGTAATCCCAACGGCCTACTCCTCCTCAGCAAGTGTGCTGCACACAACCTCACTATCACCAATACCTTGTTTAGGCAGGCCGACAAGTTTAAGGGTTCGTGGCAACACCCACGATCCAAACACTGGCATCTCATTGACTACATCATTGTCAGAGAAAGAGATCGCCGAGATGCCCTCATCACCCGAGCCATGCGTGGCTCAGACCACCGTGACACTGATCATCAGATCGTCAGAGCCAAGCTATCACTCCACGTTACCCCAAAATGGCAAAGGCAACAAGCCTCCAGAAGAGACTTTAACACTAACCATCTGAAGGATCCAGCGGCAGCACATGCTTTCAGAGAGCAGCTGGAACATGGGCTGATAAACAACCCCACAACGAATAACCCAAATACCAGTGCCAAATAGGGTATTGTCAACACTGTCATGACAAAAACCTGCAGGGAGACCCTCGGCCAGATCGAAAGAATACACCAGGAATGGTTTGATGAAAATGACCAAAGCTGATACCTTCCACGAGAAGGAAGCGGCAGCCCAGAGTGAAATTCGGAATCTAAAGAATGACTGGTTTAAAAATAAACCATGTGAAATGCAAAAACTTGCAGATCAACACAAGATGAGCAAATTTTTCAAGTTCACTAAAACATTTTATGGGCCAATTACTCATGGCGCGGCCCCTCCACTCATCCCACGGTAACCCCATAATTAAAGACGAGGAAGGCATCCGTCAGAGCTGGAAAGAGCACTACCATTCGCTGCTTAATCTAAACACTGATGTGGATATCCTGACTACCCAGCAGGTCCCTCAGCATCCACAGCTGATCCGCCTCAGCTATCCTCCATCCCTGGATGAGGTAGCTACTGCCATCAAACAAATGAAAATAACAAAGCCTCAGGGCCTGATAGAATCCCAGCCGAGGTGTATAAAGCAGGAGGACCTCTGCTTACCAGCCGTCTCCACTCTCTCCTGGAGAATATATGGGAAAAGGAGGAAATCCCCCAAGCTCTTAAAGACGCCTCCATCGTCAATATTTATAAGAACACTGGAGACCGGTCAGACTGTGGCAACTACTGCAGGATCTTGCTGCTGTCTGTAACTGGCAAGATTATTGCCCAAGTCCTCCTAAACAGACTTCTTCCTGCAGCAGAAAACTTCCTCCCAGAATCTCAATGTAGCTTTAGACCATCACGTGGCACCACTGACATGATCTTTGCTGCCCACCACATACAGGAAAAGTGCATAGAACAGCGTCGTGACCTGTACACGGCTTTCATCGACTTAACCAAGGCCTTCGACTCGGTCAACAGGGAAGCCCTCTGGCAGACCTTCAGCTGTTTTGGATACCCACCAAAATTCGTCGCCATTGTGAGACAACTCAACGATGGCATGAACAGCAGGGTCCTACACAATGGCACCCAGTCTGAGTTCTTCCCCATCCAAACGGGGGTAAAACAAGGATGTGTACTGGCACCAACTCTCTTTTCCATTTTCTTGTGTGTGTGTGTGTGTTGACTAAATTCTTGGCTAAACTTCTTTTTTGGGGCATACATTAATAGTGAATTAAAATCTAAATATATTAAAAACCTGGAACAATTTGATCACCAAGTAAAGTCACAGTAACACCAAAAACAGAACATTATAAGTAAACTTTATAATATAAGTGTATTCTAAAGGCTCTCATTGGCAGCCAGATTACTTACAAAAAATATTTAACCTCGATGAAAGACACATTCCAACTCTCTTAATTCGATCCTAAAAATAGTGGATTCCAACCCCTTTTACTTTGACTCATTGGTTGTAGGATAAAGAATCTGATGTGATAAGCCGAGCCTTTTGATAATTTAACCAAACACTAATGTAATGTAACCTACCCTGACCTAACTTGAAATCCAACCTAACCTAAATCTAATCTAATCTAACCTAACCTAACCATTAGTTGAAATAAGCTGAAGGGGAAAGAAGGGAGGAGGTGGGTGGCTATTCCTCAGGTGATACAGTAAAGAGAATATATTGACCCTTTTGAGCCCCTGATCCTAAAGGTGATAAAAATCAAAGGCATAATATTAATCTTGGTTCATTTCTCCTCAGGTACAGACTGGACGAGTTTCCCATCCACCACCACCACCACCACCCCACCGGCACGTAAGATAAATTTATATTTCTTAGAACACCTGCAGATTAAATACACCCCACCCCACCGCACCCCCCAGATGATTGACCACCCTAATACTAACCTAACCTAACCTAACCTAACCTAACCTAACCTAACCTAACCTAACCTAACCTAACCTAACCTAACCCACCCCACCGCACCCCCCAGATGATTGACCACCCTAATACTAACATAACCTAAACGAATTTAACATAGACCAAAACAATTCTAGTGTAATTTAACCCGGTGATGTATTGTTAACCACTTGATGATGGGTTAACGATACTTATGCTAACTTTAGTGTTAATAATAGACCTATGTTAACTTTACTGTGTTAATAATAGACCTATGTTAACTTTACTGTGTTAATAATAGACCTATGTTAACTTTATGATGTGTTAACAAATAAAATTTATATTAGGTTACAGTAGGTCAGGTCAGGTCAGGTCAATTTAAGTTAGGTCAGGTCAAGTTTGGTTTGGCTAGGTTTGGTTTTAGTAGATGAGGTCAAGTTAGGTTAAGTAACAATAGGTCAGGTGAGGTCAGGTCAAGTTAGATTAAGTAACAATAGGTCAGATCAGGTTTGGTTTGGCTAGGTTTGGTTTTACTAGATCAGGTCAAGTTAGGTTAAGTAACAATAGGTCAGGTGAGGTCAGGTCAAGTTAGATTAAGTAACAATATGTCAGGTCAGGTCAAGTTTGGTTTGGTTAGTTTGATCCAGTGACCCCAACCCCATTTCAAATAAATCCAATTACACAACTTGTTTCAGATAATGACATGACCCTCGAATTGGCCATTGGAATACCTCTGGGGGTTGTGGCTCTCCTAATCATCATTTCTGTTATCGTTTACTTCAGCTGCCGTCGGAAGAAAGTAATACCAGAGGTGAGTGGGCGGGTGGGTGGGAGTGGGCGGGTGGGTGGGAGTGGGTGGGTGAGTGAGATGGAAGAAGTGAGGGAAGGGAGTGAATGAGTGAGCGAGTGAGTGAGTTAGTTAACGAGTGAGTGAGTTAGTTAACGAGTGAGCACAATATCAACTACCAAATCGGCCTCGTTCCAAACACCCTTCAATCCAATCTCCTGTAACATAATCGAATCCTACCCAATCGTATATCTTGGGGTCCAGACCAATCATCCCCTAACCTAACCTAACCGTGACTATTGAGGGGGGGGGGGATCATGTATGAGCCCATCTAACGTAATCTGACCAAGAAGCTGATTAAGTTAGTCGTATTGGTCTAATTAACTCTCGAGGATTGTCACACACACACACACACACACACACACACACACACACTAACTATGAGTTATTTCACCACCTTAGAAAGGACAGGAGAGGTGGTGGTGTAATTCTGTACTGTCGCAGCGACCTCAAACCGTCACCCCTAGGTGTTAATGTACCTGAAGATGTAGAAGCCTTGTGGGTTCAGGTCACTCCCACCCCCGCCAGCTTGCCTCCCTCATTGTTTGTGTTTGCTATCATCCCACCCGGGCACCAACCGCCAATGTACTGATTACTCATATTATAGACACTGCCGACTCCCTGAGATCCAGATTTCCATGTGCTAAACTAGTGATATGCGGTGACTTCAATGAGTTAGACATCAGTGACATCACCCAACACCTCCACCTTACACAAATAGTTGACTTTCCCACACATGGCAATGCCACCCTTGACCTCATCATGACTGATTTCGGTAACCAATACCTTCCCCCCCAGCCGCTGCCTCCCATGGGACGCAGCCCCCACCTGTCCCTACTGTGGTCACCTACCCCTGTCTCTACTGTGATTACCTACCCCACCTGTCTCTACTGTGGTCACTACCCCACCCCTGTCCCTACTGTGGTCACCTACCCCCACCTTCTCACCACCACCAGTTGCCACCAGGACTTACCGACCCACCCCCGACTCTGCTATGCGGCGTTTCGGACAATGGATAACCCGGTATCCCTGGACTGAAGTGATCACGGTAGACGATGTGCAGAACAAGTGGGATAATTACCTGGACACTATCACCAAAGCCTACCACCACTTCTTTCCAGCCAAAACACTGAGGATCCACCCCGATGATGTCCCGTGGATTACGCCCCGCATAAAAAGACTTATTGAGCAGCGCAACAAGGCATACTACACCAACAACCGCCTGTACAAAAGTCTACGTAACCAGGTCATCAGGGAAATCAAGTCTGCCAAGAAGACTTATTATCCCAGGAAAGTGCACGGCCTCAAGGAAGTCGGCATCGGTCAGTGGTACTCCAAGGTAAAAGATCTCTGTGGTCTCAACCGTCAGTCTCCCACACTTCCTTTCATCTCACATTTACCTAGTGAGGAGGCAGCTGAGATAATTAATAACCATTTTGCTACCATATGTCATACCTTACCCAGTCTTGACCTCACTCTCCTCCCAGCTTACTTACCTTCCCCCTCCCCCCCTCCCAGTGTCCAACCATATGAAATCGCCAACAAACTCCTGAAATTTAAATCCAAACGCTCCACGACCCCAATTGACCTCCCAATCAAAATATACAAGGAGTTTGCAGTCGAACTTGCCACCCCCCTCTGTTCTATTATTAATGCATCCCTCAGACAAAGCAAATGCCCTAATGAATGGAAAACCGCATTTGTCACCCCTATCCCCAAGGTCACCACCCCATAGTCCCCTAACGACCTCAGGCCAGTTGCCATTACCCCC
Organism: Homarus americanus; assembly: GCF_018991925.1. Classification (NCBI taxonomy): domain Eukaryota; kingdom Metazoa; phylum Arthropoda; class Malacostraca; order Decapoda; family Nephropidae; genus Homarus; species Homarus americanus. Next base: position 3,040,855 of record NW_024747582.1, on the reverse strand, counting down.
ATACCCAGTCTACTCTGTGAAGACTTTGTTTTTGAGTGGGCATTTGCTAGAATCTATCAGTTAATTGATCTACAGCAATTTGGCACTATGAGGACCTCCTCTACATCACACTGCTTAGTTAGTTTTCTGGATTTCCTGCACAAAAACCTGCAGAAACGTAAGACATCACTGGCCGTTGCCCTTGTTGACTTCAGGAAGGCGTTTGACCTTGTTGATCACTGCACTGTTATCAACAAGGCCATTGCAGTAGGGCTGCCCACCAACTTGGTCTCATGGCTCATTGATTTCCTGAGTGGACGTCGTCAGGCAGTGAGGTATCAGGGTTCTGTCTCCACATTCCAACACCTCACCTGCAGTGTTCCCCAGGGGACCAATATGGGACCACTGTGCTTCCTCATCCTGATCAACGACGCTCTATAGGACACTCCTCACAGGTGGAAGTATGTGGATGACTGCACTGTGGGGATTACAGTGGACAACACCGCACCAGGACAGGCACCCTGGACAGGCTACAGGCATGAACCACGGAGAAGAAGGTCACCATCAACCACACCAAAACCGTAGTCATGCACATCAATACCGCCACCACTCCAGTGCAAGCCCCAACAGTCACAGTGGGTGCCCATCCTCTCCAGCTGGTACAGTCTGCCAAACTCCTGGGTGTTACCATAGACCACAAACTGGACTGGAAGGCCCATGTAAATAACACAACCAAGGCAGCCTCATACCGACTCTACGTGCTACAACGACTTAGGTCACTTGGGACACCCACGCCAGAGCTGAGGACTATCTACAACACCAGCCTGGTCATCTTCTCTCAACTCGACCCAACAACGTCGGCTAGAGAAGGGCCTGCAGAATCATGCTCGGCGCAGACTACTCCGGCTACACCAACGCTCTCTCCACCCTGGAAATGCCATCCCTCAGTGACCTCCACCACCAAGCACTAGCAGGGTTTGGCAGTGGACTACTGCACCACCCTCATCATCACCACCTCCTGCCACCAGCAGTCCCCCACCCACCTCGCGCAGTCTGCCACTACAACAAAATTCAGCCCATAAGAGCCCGCACTGATAGATATAAGAATAGCACCATCCCATCTATTGTTAAAATAATAAACAACTCCTGATTTATGTACTGTACAGTCCTGTAAATGTATTCAACGCATATTATATCATTATGTCTAAATCAAATGTAAGTCTGTATATTTTCAGCCACCGGCTGCAACTCTATTAATAAACCGTTTATTATTATTACTATTAACAATACTGTATATGTTAACGTTATATAATGATGCCTGTTACCATTGTTATTTACAGGTGGTGGTGACATATGGGACTGGGACTAACAACGTGAGCTTCATCGCCGACAGTACTCCCCAAGTAAGTCGCAAAGAACAGTACACTGGATCTATTAACAGAGAACGGTGTAAACTGTGAACCGCTGTACTGTTGTTTGGTAAATAGAGTCCTAATTACATAAATAAATAGAGAGATAAACTAAGAGACACACATGATAACATAACTAAATAAATAGATTAAACGAAAAGACATAGATGATGGATAATGGTGTTTGTTTTACCTAACAGGAAGAAATACTGAAGATGGAATTTGAAAAGAATTTTGAAGAACAAGTTTATAGCAAATCAACATCAATCGCCCTGCAGCACCGAGACAGGAACAGATATGAGGATATTTTGCCATGTGAGTTTGACCTTCATGATGATTTTACCGTCACACTGTTTTTATTATGTTGTCATGTTGTTGGGATGAAAAGCAAACAGAAACACAAACACAAACAGAATCTCCTTTCATTGTTCAGTCACTGCTGTAGATAGATAGATAATGTACACACCCAGGCAGACATATAGACAAATATGCTTTGCTATGGTAAACTTACAAGCCACTTAATATGACACAAAAAAAATAGGCGATTATTTTCCACATAGACAATTTAACCTAACATAATTTAACTTAACCTAACTTAAAGACTACTGTTAAATTTCACGTGGTTGATTATTCTGCATTTTAAGTTTAAGACCTAACATAAATAATTCTCACATTGCAGTTGATGTTACACTAGTGAGATTAAACAAAGTGGACTACATCAATGCTTCTTATATCTTTGTGAGTATAGATAGGAGAGTGTGTTTGTTTCTCATACATACAGTGCCGGATTAACCATTAACCACAACCCTCAGGCCTCCCGACTCTAAGGGGGCCCCCAAATCCAAACATTCTCCAAGTTGAAGCGTATAAAACATGAACTTCTTTCAACAATGTCCTAGCAACGTCTCTATTTTCTGTCTCTTATGAACATTACGTGTGTTATTTTGCAGAAGTTTAATATTGATGAAATCATTGATAAATTTGGGTATATTTTGTTCTTGTTATTTATATAGACATTGAGGGTAGGGGGCCCTATGCCTCAGGCCCCTATTAAGCTTAATCCGGCCCTGCATACATAGGTTATACATAGTAGGGTATACATAGAAAGGTATATAGTGGGGTATACATAGAAAGGTATATATAGTAGGGTATACATAGTAGCCCAGTACTCATCAACAGTGTATACCTTACCAACAACACGACTGGCAAGGCATCTGATAAGTGACGAAAAGAGTACAGTATTGAAAAGGTAATCTAGGCGGGGGGATTAGTGGGTGGGTGGGTGTGTCAGGAGAATCTTGATGAAAGTAATATTTGTAAGACATTGAGATAGAGACATATGCTTCAATGGATAGATAAAATAAAAGAGAGAAAGCTTTAGATTAGATTAAGATAGATTAGATTAAGTAAGGAACATTAAGGTGTTTAATCAATCAGGTGTCAAGAAAATATATCAAAAACCTTCAAATAATCCACAGTTTCTATAATGTCTCTCTCAGTTTTAAGTGTATTGATTACTTGAATTGTGATATGTTGATAAGAGACATTGGTTCAATATCACACAGGGGAAGAAGTTTATAGCCACCCAGGATCCTCTACCAGACCAAGATGATGATTTCTGGCAGTTGATATGGGAGCAAAGGGTTCAAATTATTGTCCGACTTTCTACTGACAATTCTAGCCAAACTGTAAGTCTGTGTGGGTGTGTTCTCTCTCCTCTCTATTTTATCTCTTTCTGCTTTCTTTCTTACTCTCTTTTTTCCCTTCTCTATCATTTATCAGTACCTATACAGTGTGAATATATATATACAGTATATGTAAATAATAATAAATTCATCTAACTACAAAAAATAAAAATAAATACTAATCATATAATTCTTACTTCACAATAACCTAACCAAATCTCGACTCCATAACCACTACCTTAACCCAAGTAAAATATTCATATATCCAGGTCGCGCGGTATATTGACGACCGCGGCGACAACACCTGGGTAATGGGCCACGATGAGTTGAATGTCTCGGTCCTCACTACACACAACAACGGAGTGTTCTACAAGAGGACGTTTAAAGTTAGCAAGGTGGGTGGGCTCTGTTGTTAATGGGGACTATAACACCTCTAATGAACCCTCACCACTAATGAATCCTCAGCACTAATGAACCCTCGCCCTTAATGAACCTTCACCCCTAATGAATCCTCAGCACTAATGAACCCTCACCCGTAATGAACCCTCAGCACTAATGAACCCTCACCCGTAATGAACCCTCACCCGTAATGAACCCTCACCCGTAATGAACCCTCATCCCAAACGAACCCTCAACCCTCTGAAAAAATAAAATTCCCGTTAATAATTTTCCTCTCGTGTTAATAATGATAACCGTTGACCTGCCACTACTGCCCTCCAGGATAATGACGTCAGGTTCATTGAGCACTTCCACATGACCAACTGGCCAGAGGGGAGAGTGCCACAGCGAGACGACACCCTCAACCTGATAGTGTCAGCTCGTAGTGCCAGCATAAAGTATGGATCAGAGAGTCCAACCCTTATACACTGCGGGTAGGTTGATTTACATTGGTATTTCCCCCCGCTTTTGTAACGAAAATAATAATAATAAAAACAATACCAAAAAAACTAACAAAAATAATTAAAACAATAATACTATAGGTTTACCTCAATTTACGATAACTGTACAGTATTTGGTTTACATTATGGTTTACAGAAATAAACCCATATTGTACATCAAAAGGTATTGTAAATCCAGGTATCGTGGAGCTATTGTAGGTATCTCTCAGTGAAGGGTTACAGGTCCTACAGTATACACTAAAAGGGCCACCAACCTCATGTTATAGATTGCAGTTAAGTTTGGCTATTTTGTGGCATCTCAGAACATAAGACACATATTGTACTGAAGTTATAATGGATTAGCACAGAGAATACAGCTGTTAGTGTAGATTATATACTGTAACCATATTCTTTTGCCATAGTGGGATAGGTCACGTTTATACCACATTATTGGTCACTAATGTTATAGTTGCTCCACAATATCTGTTGGTCTTGTCGACAGTGCGGGCTGTGGCAGAACGGGCACCATCATTGCACTGTGGCATATGATTGACGAGTTCCTTGCAGATCGGATGGTCAACATTGTCAGGACTGTTGAAAGCATGCGCAGGTGTCGTATGTCAATGGTGAAATCAGTGGTGAGTTTATCAATTGTAATTTCTGTATTCTATCCTCTTTGCCAGCTGGCCAGTCAATTAGCTGTGAGAGTTTCTGTACTGATAGCTTCTTTAACTTGAAGCTGTGACTCCTACTCGGATAGCTGACTGCTAATTCCAAATATCTACACTAGCTGGGTGCAGTACTGGCCTTTAAAATACATTATAAACATCAACTAAATTATCCCTTGCTCTTCTATAACATAACCAAAGCATTTATAAAGGTTCTAATCTCCCATAGTGAGTTGTGTGTGTGTGTGTCAGCACCCGTTTGGGATCCCTCCTTTGGGTTTAAATAGTTTGATCTGTTACATTAAACCACCACCAGATTCATTAAACCACCACCAGATTCTCTATGATTCTTAGATTATCTCCAGAACTTCCACCATATCCAGGTATTTGTTTAAATTATTTCAAAACGATGCTATTGATTCATACAAAGTCTTTCAGCCAATAAAAAATCAACAAAATATACACAATAACGACTTCTATATTCTCATTACCTGTACAGTACAATATGTAGTTTAAAGTAGTATTAATAACTAAATATTTGACTTTACCATTATGTTTTAGTTCTCTATAAACATAAAGTATTTGTTCATCTTTCAGGAGCAGTACATCTCTATATACAAGTGTTTCGAGGAATTTAAGAAGAACCCACAACGCTGGCAAGTAAACAGTCGTAAGTAAAGAATATTCAGTATTAAACCTCCATCTGATAAACCACATAGAGATGAAAGTCCATTATATCGAGGGTCCGTTAGATGTTAAACCTCCATCTAATGAACTATATAGAGATGAAAGTCCATTATATCAAGGGTCCGTTAGATGTTAAACCTCCATCTAATGAACTATATAGAGATGAAAGTCCATTATATCGAGGGTCTGTTAGATGTTAAACCCCCATCTAATGAACTATATAGAGATGAAAGTCCATTATATCGAGGGTCTGTTAGATGTTAGACCTCCATCTAATGAACTATATAGAGATGAAAGTCCATTATATCGAGGGTCTGTTAGATGTACACACTCATCTAATGACTATATAGAGATGAAAGTCCATTATATCTGAGGGTCGTTAATGTTAAACCCCATCTAGAACTATATAGAATGAAAGTCCATTATATCGAGGGTCTGTTAGATGTTAAACCTCCATCTAATGAACTATATAGAGATGAAAGTCCATTATATCGAGGGTCCGTTAATGTTAAACCTCCATCTAATGAACTATATAGAGATGAAAGTCCATTATATCAAGGGTCCGTTAGATGTTAAACCTCCATCTAATGAACTATATAGAGATGAAAGTCCATTATATCGAGGGTCTGTTAGATGTTAAACCCCCATCTAATGAACTATATAGAGATGAAAGTCCATTACATCGAGGGTCTGTTAGATGTTAGACCTCCATCTAATGAACTATATAGAGATGAAAGTCCATTATATCGAGGGTCTGTTAGATGTTAAACCTCCATCTAATGAACTATATAGAGATGAAAGTCCATTATATCGAGGGTCCGTTAATGTTAAACCCCCATCTAATGAACTATATAGAGATGAAAGTCCATTATATCGAGGGTCTGTTAGATGTTAGACCTCCATCTAATGAACTATATAGAGATGAAAGTCCATTATATCGAGGGTCTGTTAGATGTTAAACCTCCATCAAATGAACTATATAGAGATGAAAGTCCATTATATCGAGGGTCCGTTAGATGTTAGACCTCCATCTAATGAACTATATAGAGATGAAAGTACATTATATCGAGGGTCTGTTAGATGTTAAACCTCCATCTAATGAACTATATAGAGATGAAAGTCCATTATATCGAGGGTCGGTTAATGTTAAACCTCCATCTAATGAACTATATAGAGATGAAAGTCCATTATATCGAGGGTCTGTTAGATGTTAAACCTCCATCTAATGAACTATAAAGAGATGAAAGTCCATTATATCGAGGGTCTGTTAGATGTTAAACCTCCATCTAATGAACTATATAGAGATGAAAGTCCATTATATCGAGGGTCCGTTAGATGTTAAACCCACATCTTATGGTTTATATGGTGAGAGAAGTTCGCTATATAGGGGTTTCACTGTACCTGTATTATAGCGCACACACACACACGCACGCACACACACACACACACACAAAGCAGATTAATTACTTCCTTCGTCTCCTTCCCTCCCCATTTTCCTCGCTTCCTGTTCTTCCCTCTTTACTCTTCCTCCCTGCTCCACTTTTTCCCCCTTCCTCTTCTTCCCTCTTCCTCCCTCCTCCTCTTCTTCCCTCTTTACTCTTCCTCCCTCCTCTTTTTCCCTCTTCCTCCTTCTTCCCTGTTTACTCTTCCTCACTGCTCCACTTTTTCCCTCTTCCTCTTCTTCCTCCCTCCTCCTCTTCTTCCCTCTTTACTTTTCCTCCCTCCTCTTTTTCCCTCTTCCTCCTTCATACAGTTTACCTAACAATGTAACCTAATTTAACCTTAACTGAACCTAATCTAGTCAAATTGAACCTTATCTAGTGTAAATGAACCTCTTCTACTTTTTTTTTTAACGTGGCCTCCAGCCTCCCCCAATAGCCACACCTTCGGCGCCATTTTTTACCTTAATATTAATTATCCTAATACATAAGTAGCTATCCTATCTGTGTTGAATTAGTTGAGCCACAGATCTATGCGGCATTCAGTGACAGTAGCCTCATAGTCAATATCAGCAGCAGTTGTCGGCATTGGGGCAGAAGCTCTCGTTCCCCTGAGGCAGAGCAAAGCTGACCGAAGGAGAGAGAAAGACAGTCGACATCTCATCCAGGCTGTAACATAACTTCTGGGGTGCTGCTTCTGTTCGGAGATCACCTCCGCGAGTCTGGAGTAGAAACATCTTGCACTTGGTCCCATCTCACCAGAGGTTGTGAACACTAGAGGAGTGAAGCTGCCTTGATCAACGTTCCTCCTGTGTGCAGCATCGAGAGCTAAGTTACGGTGACATGCGATCATGGGATCAAAAATCCTGATGTCGAAGAAAGCTCGCTGTCCCCGCGTCCAAAATCCTCGAGCACTGACGTCAACACGGGCTTCGTTAGATGTGTTTGAAGTCCTATGTTGGAAGATCTCACCATCCAAAGGAAGGAGGGTCGGTTCTACCATGACATCCCGGCAGATTTCCTTCAATATATTTGCTGTGAGATCCCTTACTTCGTCATGCCTCATGCATATGAAGCCCTCTTTCTTGCACACCATGGCGTGATCGACGTCATAGGAAGAGCCACAATCGCATTGGGAGAGCAAACCTTCTACTGGCCGACCGTACCTTAGAGCAATGGCATCTGTAAATTCTTGTTTATTGAGACTGAAACCATTTGCCCTTATTGGTAACTAAGTTAACCAGTTCGAGGCACCCACCTCCTGTGCTATAGCTGCTTTTTTTTTCAAATTTTCTGGTACCTGCAGCTTATCATTTTGGCAGAGCTGTCGTTCTGTCGTAATGGACCTACTACTTCTACTACTACAGGTACTACAACAGGTACTACTACTACATTGTACTTGAAAAACATTAATCCCCATAGCTGAGACTGTGCCTTAAACACACACACTCTTACCTTCTCACCACCTCCATCAACGTCACCTCTTCCCCCCTTGTATAAAGTTAACCTCAGGATAAATCGTACGTCCACAGCTGTATCAGTCCACACCCCCAGAACAGCTGTGAAATAAGAGTCATATACCATATTTAGGGTTCAATTTAATGACTCAATTTTGACGAAGTAGTGACTGTGGGGCAAAAATATTGTTGGTTTTATTTTATATTTAACGTTAAAATGTGTTAAATTACCAGAAAAGTTTAATTTGATGAATCAGTTTTTTTTATATAATATTTAATGTTTGTTTGATATGATGACAAGGGCAAAATGTTCATTGGTTCGATATAAAAGTTAACATATCAATTTATTATTTTCATTTTAAAATATTTACAGCCATCGTAAATAACATATTTATATCACGTGACGATTAGACACCCCAGTTTGATTCACCTGCTGATTGAAAACCCTAATACTAACCTAACCTAACCCCTCCCCTGGTAATGTTCAGGTGAAATATAAACTGGGGTAGTTAATCCTTACGTGATCAGTTTAATTTAGTATCTGTACCTTTGAGATTTCTGTCACCTATTGATGTTTTTATTCTTTTCAGTACCATTTGAAGCCCTCGGGTAGAGGCAACACACACACACACACATACAAGCATCTTAATCACTCTTACACCAAGAGATACGAACGGCACAGATGGCGACTCACTACGGCATCGCTGCACTGCCTCTCGTTTCATTCAACTCCTGATTAGGTTTTGTAAGCTTGGTTGAGGAAGACAGTAATCATGGCCTCACTATAAAATGATTGAAGTTTATGTCACTACCCTTGAACCTAACTTAACCTTACTGTGGCAACTTTCGACAAAATGATTGAAGTTTATGCCACTACCCTTGAACCTAACCTTACTATGGCAACTCACTGGTGGTACAGCGGTAACTCTCACCAATATGTCAAGGGTTCGAGCCTCGGCCCGGACACACGTGAGAAGGGTGTTGTGACCACTACCAAACACCACAGGTTTACCAGTATCCTCCTGTACTAACACTGGGTGGACCGCCCTAATGGCTACTAAGGTGATAAGTGGCCAATATGATACAAAAAAAGATTGAAGTTTGTGGCTCTGTAAATCCTTAGTGACAAATTTGATAACACTGTTTCAGAAAGACAATTTCCCCTTGAACCTAATCTAACCTTCACTCATCCTCCGACCAACTTTAGAAACCTTAAACAAACTTGTTAATCCTGATAATAATAGCTGACCACTTATTAACCTTACCTAACGACTCACTGGCTTGTAAATATGAAAAATACAAAACCCAGCAACTCACTACGGTATTGACAAAAATATGTGCCACTCAGTCCTCGGAAAAATTTAGGTGTATGTGATATACTGTATATATTTAATGCTGTGATTACGAAGACACAAACATTATTCTGTTCTCGGTTTTAATTATGTTTGTCTATACATTTCATTATCATTTTACTGGAATATTGTCGAGTTTATTCAATATTAATTTGTATATAGAATTCCTCTTTTTTTATCTAGTACCATTTTCTTTTATCACTCTTTTATAATAGCTTTAAATAGTTACCGATCAATTATTTTATTGTGCTAGCAGTTCTATTGATGACCTTTTTACTAACTGACTGACTGACTGACTCACTGACAGAAATTTTTGTTTACTCTGTGATGGGGATAAAATATAAGGTAACTGATGCTATATTTGCTAGGGAGACGCGTTTTATTTTACCTGTAGTGTCTCCGTGAGCGAGTAGATGGCTGACGGATAAAACGTATTTCAATGTTGGTTGGAGCGGATAAAATACTCATAATGTATACATAATCTATCCTTGTGTGTATTTTTAACCCACTTTCATTATTTTGTATAGACTGGAAGCTCTAATATCCAGCAAATGATAAACTGGATACAAAAAATACAGGTCAGTTTTTTATTCGAGAACTCTTAGGTTATGATCAAACTTTATTTCTACCAAGACTTTAAGTTCCTGTTTATTGCATGTCCTAAAATATACAGTCATTATTTAAGGTTCTTGAATACATAAATAACCCTGTATCAATATTCAATGTTCCCAGATACTAATTCAATACTGTATTAAGGAAGTGTAAACTAAGGTAACTGTACTATGAATGACTATGGTTAAGCATGACTGTTTATTTTAATGATAAATGGACCTTGCAGTCCTTGTCCTTTGTTTTAATCTATATATAATGTAAATATAGATGTGCAACCTGTGGTGTAATGGTCAGCATGCTCGCCTCACAAGTGAGCGGGCCCAGGTTCGATCCCCAGGCAGGGTTAAACTATGGGCAGGTTTCTTTATGTCATTTGCCTCTGTCTACCCAGCAGTAATTGGGGACCTGGATGTTAATCGATTTGCGGATCGTGTTCCGGGGTAATGGTTAACCAGTGCAGTTGGCGAGTTGTCCGGTCATTTCGGACAGTGAGTCATGCAACTCCTTAACTTAGGGTGTGGTTGTTGTCTTGGCAACAGCTTCTACACCTTAAACAAGTTCATGCCTAGGTGGCCCTAGGGCCGGCCATCCTTGTTACACGAGGGGCAACCATTATTAAATAATGTAAATATCAACGTATGTAAATATGTAATAATATATTTTATGAAGAAAATAAGTTTATAATATTAACAAGGTGTCTTAATCAATCACTTCAATATAACAGTAGTAAATTTCACTAACTAACTGGCACTTTTTGAGAATCTAACAAGGCTTCCAGATATCACTAAGTGGATAAACACCCTCATGAACGTTCCTGCCATACCCATAATAACACCACTTAACCCAACTAAAAAACACCATGTATTTTCTCGTCCAATCAAAAAAACATAATTTAAAATCGATTTTAATGGATTGTCTCAGAAGGGGACAAAAGCCTCAAGACCAGACCAAAAATTAGGTCAGGTAAAGTAAGCCCAACTGCATATTGTTTTAGAATATTTTGTCTTACATATTTTAAAAGGGAATAAATGGATCTACACTGATGATATTTTCAAGAGCCAAAGTATTGATATTTCCTCTTGGTAGTGAGGGAGGAGGGCCGTGTGGGGTAGAAAGTAAGGGCTGGGTGGGGAAAATATCCAAAAATGTATTAAGAAAATTCCCCTCCACATAAATTTCTCTCATGTACTTAAGGGAAAATATTCTCTGATTTCCCCAAGACAATTTCTATAATAAAATTCTATGTAAATATTTTGAGTATTACTTATTCCTCTCCTCACTAATACTATACAGTCAACTCTCGCTTTACGCGGTCCCACATTCCGCGTTTCCACGTTTACACTGTACCCTGCCGAAACCGGAATGCTCACATTCCGCGGTGCGTGTACCCCTTTACGCGGAGAGCTGCTGGCGAGCCGCGCCATTTTTGGATCCAAACCTCCCGCCATCTGCCATGTTGTGTAAGCGGCGCGAGCAGGGTGCGCACAAGGTCGCCCAGTCATCAAAACATTACCGAGTTCCTCACCCGCCACCCACCACAGCCGGCCCAAGTCAGTGATAGTGAGGATATGGACTTTGAGGGGTTTGACAAAGAGGCCCTGCAAGCCTCTGTGGTGGATAGTGATACAATTGATACAGGTGAGGGCCAATAATCTGCCCTCTGCCTCGGAACCAACCCCCCATCCCCGTGTGCCCAGCCATCTTTTCTACTAATGTAAGTGTTAAAAAACCTAATATTATTGATATTTCTCTTAATTATTAATTGTGTGTGCATACCATCATAAAGTTAAGATAAAATTTTTACTACAACATAGTTGTGTGTCGTCAAAAAGTGGAGTTTGGGGGTCGGCCCGGTCTCTATTTCAATTAATCCCATATGTTATGTTGTTCACTTTCCGCGGTACCCTGTGGATTGAATTAACTGCGTAAAGTGAGGGTTGACTGTACACTGGGGTATGTTAATAGTTTAATAAATAGATACTAATAACTAATATAATATACTATTAACCACAAGACCAGGACAACCAACCCTTTTCAATCACTCTTTTCTTACCCTTATAACAATAACCCAAACACATTCCAACACCCAAATGATTAATCTAATATTGTTTTGACCTCTGCTCTTTTGTTTCCTTGGTAATGATTCCAAATACTAGATAGAGTTACAGAATCAACGTCTATAGTTCACCCAAATGACCATCTCTGGGACCCAAACACTAACAATAATTTGAATATATAAAACAATAATAAATCTTTTATCTTGGTTTTATTTTGCCAACTATTAAATAAAAATAAAAATAAAACATTAAAGGGTATTATTTGTACCTGTATTTGTCAATTCATTATAACACTTTGGAAAAATGTGTACTTACAAATGCTACTATGGTACAGCTAATCTGCTACCCTGTTGAGAGAAGAACTAATTAACTAACTACAGTAAAACACATCATACGAGCTATATTAATCATCGGTATATAAATTAGTCATTATACACATCATACATATCAACAGGTATTAGTCTACAAAATAACTACAGCTTCTGCCATACATGATGACTTCAAATACATCTACAGTAGTTAGTTATAAGGAGGATAATTATATACACAATAACAGGTTTAAGTTGGTATTAACTACAATTTCTGCCAACTTGACTTAAAATACTGGTGGATTAATAGTTAGTTATTATATATACACAGAGCAACAGGCCTAAGTCAGTGGATATTACAGATTCTTGCCGCCACAACTATTAATGTGAACAGAGGAGCAAGAACGTGTGATGGGGGGGGGGAGAATGCTTAACCTCTTGAGTGTGATGATTTAAACCCTTGAGTGTGATGACTTAACCCCTTTAGTGTGATGATTTAACCCTTGAGTGTGATGACTTAACCCCTTGAGTGTGATGATTTAAACCCTTTAGTGTGATGATTTAACCCCTTGAGTGTGATGAATTAACCTCTTGAGTGTGACGATTTAACCCCTTGAGTGTGACGAATTAACCTCTTGAGTCCCTTGAGTATGATGACTTAACCCCTCGAGTACAATATCATATCTCTCAAGTATTAACTGATCTTCCGCAAGGGTTAGATTACACCACAGGGTTAAATCATAGCACTGAAGGGGTCAAGATGCCTAGCCCTGTTGGAGGAAATAACTGCTGAGAATTACAGTCATAAGAGAGTGGACCTTTAGTACAGTCAATCAGGGGAGTGGACCTATAGTACAGTCAGTCCGGAGAGTGGACCTATAGTACAGTCAGTCAATCAGTCACCCACAAGTCCTGTCATCTCTACTCTTGAACCACAAACCCCGAGATTCAGATTCATACGAAGCAGTAGACGTCCATGCATTATTCTACCCATAAATGCTTCGGATTCACGAGTCTGAATCTTGGGGGTTCGTGGTTCAGGAGGAGAGGTGACAGATGCTTCCTAGGTGGCTGTACATCTTCCTCTGTTCCGACGCCTGTGTTTAAATTACTTACGTCTAATATAAATTAGCTCTTTTTTCCTGTTATAGTACTGCACAAGACAACACATATATAATAAATATAATATTTTCTTAACAATGGTAAGTACAAATTTGGCACAATTTTTTCTACTGAACCCAATACTGTATATACTGTTTCCTGTGTTTCCCAGATGACACCAATTAATACCATTACACAAAGCTGTGATATAGTTAACTAGGACTAATTACCTCCATCAAACAATCAAAATCCTTAAGTAATTTGCCATTAAATGTTCCTAAAATGTAAGTAATTATCAATATATAAATTACTTTCCTCTTTAAATTTAACATTAATATCATCTAGTCACTTCAAAGACATTTTCATAACCTGTGTTTATTTTAACCTTATATTCACTCACCTCGAATCTAACAAATATTCTCATAATCTTCCTAAAACCCCAGACAGAATATTACTCCACATCAAATAGTTATGGAATGTTTTCTTGTCTAATACTAAAATATCAATTGGAATATCTTCTCTTGAATACAGATACCATGTGTAGTGTACTCCTCATGTTGGCTTATACATCAATCATATCAAGGTGAAGTGATACATGAATAATGTTTACATCAGGTGCTGAGATTGGTCGAGTCTTACATCAGGCGTTGAGATTGGTCGAGTCTTACATCAGGTGTTGCGATTGGTCGAGTCAAACCAAGAGTCTCTCACACCTGGAGAATGAGGCACTCCAGGTGAGAACATGACGAGAGGAATGACATAAACGTTGCATTGAATGTAGACGTCTTTCCTCCACTCTCAGATAAGCGATGAGGAATATTAATAATAGATAAACCTCACAAAAGAACAACAGGAGAGATATTAACCAGATCAAATACTGTATAGGATTCTCATTCATGTAATAGAAGTAAGGGCTACTCACACACAGACAGGAAGAAAAAATCTACATTGGGTCGACGTAGTGAGTAATCAAGAAAGGTGTGTACCATGATATATGCTGTGATTCCTCAGTCCTAAGGAGAGTGACTGGCAGACTGAGTGACAATTTAGACAGTCGGGTCAAACAGCAGTCACAAAACACAGTCGGCATAGTAAAATAAATATTGTTTTAAGTGGAGATAAATTAACAGGTGCACTAATAAAATAAACAAGTGAACTATCTAGCATAATTAACAAGTGAGTTATGAAACAAAAATTAACAAATGCAGGATTACTGAGCAATATATGATCGTAGTAAATGCACTGATTTATCCATAATATATCAAGAGCCCCAGTAGATCCAGGTTCTGTACTGGAGATGTGGATAACTTTCCCTCATGGCGATGATATTGGACATACTATACAGAGGTGTCATATACATCTGACATTCACAACGGCTTAAGTCACATAATGCCATAATGACTTCAAGAAATACGTCATTTAAGCGGAAAATCATTTATATTTTAACCACTTCACTATCGAGACGCTACTTTTAATGTTTTCTTTGGCTAACACCGGACGATTTTATTCAGTAGAGAGAGGACCCAATACACATAGGGTTAAGTGAACTCAACATCACATAACCCACACTGTTATGAAGCAAGGTGTACCGTACCCAGAATCACCGCAATGGAGGAAAGTCATAAACACACGGAGAACTAAAGTGGCCGTGATTTGGCAAAGTCATGGAGGGAAAAATACTGACGATTGAACACACTTGAGGCTCCCGTATAAGGCAGCATTGTGGCAAAGCTCGAGACTATAGCTTAGTTTGATCTAGTGGCGTTACACACAGACACACATCCTTACACGCACATACATACACATCCCTACACACCCCCAACCCCACACAAACTCCACATCCCTCCATACACACTCCCTACAAACACACAAACCCCACATCCCAAACACACACACACAATAAGACCCCATGGCAAAGTGTGCGAAAGTAACAAGTGCAATAAATCCATGGACCTCGCACCACCCCCAACAGCATGGGGTGACATAGTTCCCCCACCTGAGAGGATCCTAACATAAATGCAGTTGTCATGAATGTATATTGAGCGATACGGCACTAAATTACGACCAAAATAAGCGTCACGGTGTAGCACGAGAGAGCAAAGATAAACCTGAGTGACTTTCTTGACCTCAGTCTCCATTTACTATTGTTTTGAAATGTAAATACTGTAGATCACCTGAAGATTAGCCACCCCAGTCTATTTCACTAGGGGATTAATCACCCATAATGCTATCTGTGGGTTAGATTAGGTCAATGTAAGGGTGATTAATCTTCAGGTGAAATAAACTAGGGTGTGGAATTTTTATATGGTCTAATTAAACAACTGTTGAAACATTAATGAGATTCGATAAATATCAAGTGTTTTTTCTCCCCCACGTTCATCAACTTGAGGTGTAACCGTCACAAACCTAACCTAACCCAACTAGTTTGAGTCCATCACCTGAAACAGAATCCAGGCAACAAGAGTCCATAGATATTTTGACAGAACACAAAAATGAATGATTAATTATCTGCTTAAAACTTGTACAAATCTTAAAAACAAAATCCCCACTGCACTGATAACATATTGCAGACAGGGGACCCCGATACACAAGGGGTTAAGTATTAATACCAATGTGACAATGTATGGCACAACTTACTCAAACTGTGCAACATAACTTTGATCTGTCAGGAGAATCCATCCAGTACAGTACATAATTCTTACACGATCACATGAAAATTAGGCACCCCAGTTTATATCACCTGATGGGTCGTGTTAGGTGAGTATTAAAGGTGTTTAATCATCAGGTGAAATAGGCTAGGGTGGCTAATCTTCATGTGGTCCTTTTTACATAATAGTTATCTATATATTTTTATAAACATTGTTAGTTCACTGAGACTACAACTCATGGTGCAAATTACATCTGTTTTAACATTACAGAAACTCTCTAAATACCAACAATGTTAGTTACAATACATCTTCTACAACTCAAGATACACAACAAATCTTCATAACATTGTAAATAATCTACAACTCATAACAAAAAAATAGTGTTAGTTTTAATGCAAATATAATTCAGGTGCAAAATACATTAACAAATTTTACATTACAAAGTCCACAATTTTTACCACTACAGTACAGTGTTACCACCAACTAAAAGTACACCTCAAAGTGCTATATGAACAGAAACAATTTTAAGTACTTTGGCACAAACCTCCACAGTGGCAGACCTATAAGCTATATTTCTAAATAATATATAAAATTTAAAATTACATTTGTATAATAATTTAACTGAAAATCTCGTAGCAATAGTGAGTTTCAAGATGAGACGTGCGATTTCAATAACATGAATTTGGTATTAATGTAAACCAAGACTGTTCTTACAGGTAATCGCATACCTTACATTGTCCCCCATCCCCTCAATCCCTAGGTCACAGTGAGCCTGGAACTATCCAAACATCATAAGCACTTTCGGACACTCTTCAATATTACCAAGCTTTAATTGCCTCCTACATATCCGAACCCAATTGGTCATTGCAATCTCGAGTTATTGACGTGACGGAGTGTTGTTTTTGATGTCTCGCACCATAAGTCACGTTCAGCTTGGGTTGACACACACACACAGACACATATTCACACACGCTCACACACACTTTTTCACATATGCTTGGACACATACACCCAAACATGCTCAAAACACACGCACTCACACATTCACACTTGCATGAACACACACACAAGCAATCGGACATCACCTAAACACCTCCAACCTAAACTAACTCGCACCATCACAAAATAGACACAACAGTACGACGAACCTAAATGAATTCACCGAGATAAAATGTCCCTGAGTTTACACAAAGATGCCATACCTCAATTACGGGCAAACAAATACCTTGGTTGCCATTATAAGCCGGTAAACAGCTGGCAATAAAGACGACAGATGAGAGAACTTGCTGAACTATAATTCAAACGTGAAACTTTAATTGCACTTTTAAATGATTTTCGCTTTTTGTTTTTGCCCTGAGTGACTTACACGAGTAGATGCAAAACCATGACCAAATTCAAGAGCAAAATATCAGAAACGGGGAATTTATCAAAACGTTCAAAATATATGATAATAAATACTCCATCAAGTGAGTCTATGTGAGCCTCAAGTGTTCAAGACCTCCCTGTCTTAAACCAGTGGTACCTTGTCACTGTACTATACACACCACTCTACCTAAACCAGTGGTACCTTGTCACCCTCACTGTACTATACACACCACTCTGCCTAAACCAGTGGTACCTTGTCACCCTCACTGTACTATACACACCACTCTGCCTAAACCAGTGGTACCTTGTCATCCTCACTGTACCAGAGAAATCACATACACACACACACACACATATATATATATATAAACTAAATGCTAGAGTTCATTTCCATTATCAGATCCTCATGATGGAACGCCCAGCTGGCTGTATAAATGTCTGCTCATCAGGTATTTGGTATTCTGCATTTGTTATGAATCTCAGAAGTTGTTTTAATTAACTCAATAACTCATGTAATATTTTCCCCGAAGCATATAATAAATAAGGTCAATCTTTAAAATTACTACAGTGCCAAATCTGAGAATATCAAAATCGATGCCATCGTCTATAAATAGTAAAATCCAGTTCCTTCTTTACAATACAATAATTCAAAGCACAATACCTTACTTATAGAAAGCCAAAGTCAGTACTGGTAACCGAGTCCGAGTGTTTATTATTATCAAAGTTGCGCTTCTCAGCCGCCAAGTTCACCTCCACCAATGTGTCGATGCTGTTCACACTCGCCCCACACAGTATCTTCTGGGCCGCCAAGGAGCTGAAATTAAGATTCAACTCTGAGAGGCTCGGATACGTACTTACCGACAAGCCCCCCGTGTCTGGGCTGCTGCCGGGTTTGTCTGGGTCCTTCACGCTGCTGTTTGGACTCGTATCACCGACGTCTTTCGTGACAGTTTTCTCGTTTTCTAAAGGTATAATACTGGTAACATTCTGCACATCAGTACCCGGCGACGACTTCTTCTTGGGCGACCGAGGATGTTGCTGCTGTTTGGTGTTGGACGTTACGTGTGACTGCTGCCCTTGACTCACCGACTGCTGTTGCACTTGGTCCAGTGTTTGGCTACACATCTGTTTATGACACTTGTCCACTTCTTGATAGCCCAAGTTACGTGAGGTGAGGTCTTGACACGACCCTTTTACGTGCGTCAATTCACCGTCGCCGTGTAACAGATTATTCTTGAGGACTTCCGGACGCTGAGGTGACGACACGACTTTCCGCGAGTTGTTCATGTTGGTGACGGCTAAGTCGAGCTGGAGTGATAGCCGGTTGTAGCGTCCACCACCCTCACTCTTCACCGACCCATCTTTCTCGTGCTGTTGACAATTTTCATTCCACTTCTCATCCTTGTTGTCGGGCTTATTACCTCCTTGTGAGATTTCAAACTGTTTTTCTTTCTCTCCCTCTTTCATATCGAGCATTTTCTTATTCTTCTCGTCTTTACTCTCACATGAAGTATATTTATTATATTTCAATTGATTCTTCTGCGTTATCTCCTCTACATTAACTCTCCCTATCATCACATCCTTACTGTCATGTCTTCCATCTTTGCTCTCCCTCTTCTCTCTATCTCTTTTGTGGTTTCTATGATTACTCTCTTGTTGCTTCTGATTCTTTCCTTTCAAACAATGATGCGACTTGTGCCTGTGGGGTTGGGATGATGGCGGCGTCTCTCCGGGCCCGGGAGTGTGTTCACCCTGCGCCCTCTTCTCCGTGTTTTCTCCCGACCCCTTGACTAAATCCTCTCTTGATTTCGTCGGTTCTTCCCCCGATGTTTTGATGTACGTCTCCCCTAACGACTCTACGCGTTCCTCTTCCGGCGTCCTACACGGATGAGTCGACTGTTTCCTCGTCGCGTGCGCTGGGAGTTTGTTCGCACTCGTCCGGGATTCTGCGTGGTGAGTCGGGTGTTCCAGGGTTTGTTTCTTCGTCGTCTCCCGGTTGTCTAGGGTTTGCCGGCTGGGTGAGGATTCTATTAGCTGATCACTGTGATTTTTCTTCTTTTCGTAATTTTGGTGAACCGGTGATCGGTGTTTGTGATTTTCAATATTTTGGTGAACGGGTGATCGGTGTTTGTGATTTTCATAATTTTGGTGAACTGGTGATCGGTGTTTGTGATTTTCATAATTTTGGCGTACTGGTGATCGATGTCTGTGATTTCTGCAGCTTATGACAGGTTCCCCACAACGATGTAGGGGTGAGGACTCAAGCACAAGTCTGTCCAAACCTTCCTTAGCAGACATCTGGGTATAATACAATGGTGATGCCTGAGAATGAACGTAAGAATGATAGGGAGAGAGTGAACCTTGAATCTGAACACACGATGAATGCAGATGAGCCGGAGAAGACGAGTCTGATCTCTGTGATGGAGGGGGCGTGGCAGATTGGGGTCGTCTAAGTCGCCGTGGTAGAGTAGCAGACCGTGGCGTCCACTGAGACGTAGAGCACCACCACGACTCCTTGTCCTCCTGTTGAGAGTAATATAAACTTTACCCTCACGGTGTTTTAGATATCAAATATGTTAAAGTAATCACACCTGAGTAGTCCCTCCATACACAAGTACAGCCCACTCGCAGCCCTCATGTAACAGGAGTCAATAAATACAACAGTGACATCAAAGTATACAAAACAGTCTGAGCCTTGACTTGGATATCAGGTTGGATTGGGTTACAGTACTTAACCAAATATATAAGCTAATTCTCCACCTCTGATCATAGGGTTCTAGCTAATTATCCAGGTACAGGACCCAATGATCACCTGAGGTTTACCCCCCCCCTCTAAGCTTATTTCACCTGATGATTAAGCACCCTAATAACACCTGTGGGGATAGGTTCTATTAAGATACTTTTATACCTGTTTTAACCCACTACTTAATCTACAACAGTAACCACAGGACGAGCCACACACACACACACACACACACCTGCCTGCGTTGGGATAATGTCTGGACGGCAACACAGTGCACGTGGACGGCTGGGGCGGTGTCGTCACCCCACTCTGGCGGGGGAAACTGGGCAGAGAATGATCCCAGGCGCCGGCGAGGGGACACACGCAGTAATTTGCTCAGTACTGATCCTCGTTCACCTGCTGGGGAGTGAGGAGTATTTTATATCTCATAATGTACCATGAAGAATAAGAGAACACATGTATATTTAATTTAATAGCACGCACGCACGCACGCACGCACACGCACACACACACACACACACACACACACACACACACTGAAGTAAATAAAAAATAGAAAAAGACCAAATCAAATAGAGATTCACAAGGTGTCAGTTCCCTGTTGGTTATGAAGGGAGAGGTTTCCATTGTGCTGAAAATTACAGTACAGTATAATAGACAGGTTAAGACATAAGACACACCTTTCACTGTGATGTCAGACATATCATGTGCCTGGTAGGTGTTGCAGGCGTACGAGGAGACGCCCGATGACGAGTTACCAAAGGCAGTGGCCAACAGTGCAGCCTTGGTTGGGGAAAGCCTGAGGGACGACGTGCGGTTGTGAGTGCGGTGACTGGACAACACCCGTAGTGACGCCTGACGCTCCAACACAGCCGACCCTCCACTCCAAGACCCTGTGTGTACAAGGAATGTATTGAAATAGATTGCTGAAAAGTTACCAAGGCTCATCTGAAGACTAACCACCCCAGGTTATTTCAACTGAAGATTAACCACCTTAATGCTAACCTAACCTAACTCCAGGTAGTGTTAGGGTGTTTGATCATGAGGTATTATAACCCATGGCACTAATCTTCAGGTGATCCTAATGTCTCAATTCCTTTCCCGTCTTGAAAATGTTGTTATACTTGACCCTTTCATATATATATATCATGGCAGGAAGACTAACAACACAACAAAACCCAGCAGGTCCAAGATTCTCAGAGCCAAGTGCTGTAGTAACTCACCAGGTGGGGTTGGTGTTGGAATAATAACTTTATCACTGGGCTGTGCAGAACCAGTGATAAGTTCAGCCAAGTCAGTCTGGGCCGCAGAGTGACTCATGCCGCCGATGCACATGTGGTTGGCGCTATCAAGACATGCCAGAGGATGACGGGTGGACGGCGTGGCGAGGGACAGAGCAAATGACGTATCGGGGGACTTCTCCGGCACCGACGTGAGCTGGTACGTGTCGGGGTGAACTATGCCGTAGCTGTGGCCCGTGTAGTACACCTTACACTGACGGATCAGGTTGGACAGAACGGTGTGGACGTGAGCAGGGTCTGGAGCGTTAAGACTCGGGAAGGTAGTGGTAAGGGAAGCTTGGACGGTCTCTGCTTCAGCTCGCCCTCCATCCTTTGTAAGTCGGTATATCACCCAGCACAGGGCATCAGCTAATGGTGTAAACTGTCCCTGTGGCACCTTGACCACACTGCACCCAGATATCTCACCTGCAACACACACAAACATTACACAACACATACAGTACTTTATTTCATGACTCTAACCTCTCACCTGCAACACACACAAACATTACACAACACATACAGTACTTTATTTCATGTCTCTAACCTCTCACCTGCAACACACACAAACATTACACAACACATACAGTACTTTATTTCATGTCTCTAACATCTCACCTGCAACACACACAAACATTACACAACACATACAGTACTTTATTTCATGTCTCTAACTCTCACCTGCAACACACACAAACATTACACAACACATACAGTACTTTATTTCATGTCTCTAACCTCTCACCTGCAACACACACAAACATTACACAACACATACAGTACTTTATTTCATGTCTCTAACCTCTCACCTGCAACACACACAAACATTACACAACACATACAGTACTTTATTTCATGTCTCTAACCTCTCACCTGCAACACACACAAACATTACACAACACATACAGTACTTTATTTCATGTCTCTAACCTCTCACCTGCAACACACACAAACATTACACAACACATACAGTACTTTATTTCATGTCTCTAACCTCTCACCTGCAACACACACAAACATTACACAACACATACAGTACTTTATTTCATGTCTCTAACCTCTCACCTGCAACACACACAAACATTACACAACACATACAGTACTTTATTTCATGTCTCTAACCTCTCACCTGCAACACACACAAACATTACACAACACATACAGTACTTTATTTCATGTCTCTAACCTCTCACCTGCAACACACACAAACATTACACAACACATACAGTACTTTATTTCATGTCTAACCTCTCACCTGCAACACACACAAACATTACACAACACATACAGTACTTTTATTTCATGTCTCTAACCTCTCTGCAACACACACAAACATTACACAACACATACAGTACTTTATTTCATGTCTCTAACCTCTCTGCAACACACACAAACATTACACAACACATGATGCTATATTTCATGTCTCTAACCTCTGCAACACACACAAACATTACACAACACATACAGTACTTTATTTCATGACTCTAACCTCTCACCTGCAACACACACAAACATTACATAACACATACAGTACTTTATTTCATGTCTCTAACCTCTCACCTGCAACACACACAACACATACAGTACTTTATTTCATGACTCTAACCTCTCACCTGCAACACACACAAACATTACATAACACATACAGTACTTTATTTCATGTCTCTAACCTCTCACCTGCAACACACACAACACATACAGTACTTTATTTCATGACTCTAACCTCTCACCTGCAACACACACAAACATTACATAACACATACAGTACTTTATTTCATGTCTCTAACCTCTCACCTGCAACACACACAACACATACAGTACTTTATTTCATGACTCTAACCTCTCACCTGCAACACACACAAACATTACATAACACATACAGTACTTTATTTCATGTCTCTAACCTCTCACCTGCAACACACACAACACATACAGTACTTTATTTCATGACTCTAACCTCTCACCTGCAACACACACAAACATTACATAACACATACAGTACTTTATTTCATGTCTCTAACCTCTCACCTGCAACACACACAACACATACAGTACTTTATTTCATGACTCTAACCTCTCACCTGCAACACACACAAACAACACACAAACATTACACAACACATACAGTACTTTATTTCATGTCTCTAACCTCTCACCTGCAACACACACAAACATTACACAACACATACAGTACTTTATTTCATGTCTCTAACCTCACCCAAAATGACAACGGCCTCACCACCATCACCAAGAGCTTTATCACAAGATTCATACATGGGCATTTATTCAGTAAAACCATTAAAGAAGTCTTCACTGATTCAGCATATACATACAGCACACAGACAATGCATGTATACAATAAACCTAGACAGTGCAGGAATACAAACAATATACCTAGAGAGTACATGTATACAAACACATCAAAAATATCACCCAAATAATAACAACAAATCACATTAGATCTGGAACTACATGGGATCAAAACTCACCCAGCATAGTTATGGTGAAACCCGTTGGGGCGGCGAGAAGAGCCCTAGACCAGGCGTGTGTTAGAGTGACCAACACGCTCGAACTCCCGCCCACCAGCAATACGTCACCTACCAAGTGACCCACGAATTCTGCCTCCTGTACTGCCATCAACAACTCCTTATCCCACACACACACGGAGTTAGCTGTCTGCCATGCCTGCCAATGTTGAGACAAGTTGTTATACCCTGTCTGCCTTGACTGCCAAAATTAACACAAAAATTTATACCTATCTGTCAATAAGTTACCAATACAATAAGTTACCAATACAACAAGTTACCAATACAATAAGTTACCAATATAATAAGTTACCAATACAATGAGTTACCACCACAAAAAGTTACCAATACAATAATTTAACCAATACAATAAGTTACCAATAGTATAAATGTTCCTTAAGTTTGTACTTACACTTCAAATGATTCTTCGAGCCAGATTAATGTCAAAAACTTTAAGATTGATGAATAGAATTGATTAATAAAACTCTATATGAACGTACAGGGTCATTATTTTTATTCAAGAGCCCTAATGAATACTGAACTATACTAGAGGTCAGGTTAGGATCAGACTTTATTCCTGCTGACTTTTAGGTCTCTGTTTATTGTATGTTCTAAATTATAAGAATTATTTAGATGAAGATTAGACACCCAGGTTATTTCATCTTAAAATTAACTGTCCTAATTCTAACCTGTCCTAATCCTAACCTAAGCTAATCCTAACCTAACCTAACTCCTTCCTCCCACAAGTAGCATAAGGGTGTTTATTCTTTAAGTGCTCATAATCACCAGAAAGAGGAGGTAGCCATCTTGGTAATTGGTGATGTGGTTGGTGGCTGAGGGCGTGGCCAGGTTCGAGGTGGGTAAGGAGGCGGGTGACGGGCCGTTGGTGGGCGTGTCGCTGCCGGTGGAGGATGAAGTGGGCGTGGTAATGCCTCCTGGTCTGGGCTCCGTCGCGTTCCTGACATCGTGAACCGAGGTCGGGCGTGTGGGAGTGCAGGTGTGGGGTGGTCGTGAGGGAGTGCAGGCGTGGTGGGTGTGGTGTGGTCGTGTGGGTGGAGGGTGTTCCCTCACTAGCTTGATGGCCAAGCAGCGCTGGTGCAGCAAAACACTCTCCCCCATCTGCATAAACACACCACAGTTAGAAGCTGTAAATCAATAGCTTGTCCACATGGTTAGTGACCTGGGTAGAGCCTATCTTAGTACTGTGTAACCTTTCTTACTGTCTGTATACCCAATTTATGTACTGTACATTGTTTGTATATCTACACTATACCTGCATTAACTAAGGTCAATTTGTAGTTTCGACCAACCACATTATTATTTTATAAAAAAAATGGCATCCGATTTTTTAGACAATTTTAAGACACTTTTCTTCTTTGACGTTTCCTTCCCAAACGACCTAAAATTACCTAACCTAACCTCTTAACTGGGGGCTCTGCGCCCATGGATCCCCCGGTATATTTAAGTCCTTTGAGAGAGAAACGTCGTAGAAGAGGTGTCTTAAAATTGTCTATACCATAAGATGGAGTATTTTTCATCAACAAATTCTGCAGTTGGTCGTTACTATAAATTATCCCTATCTATATACTGTACAGACACTGTTTCAAATGTACTGTACATAGATACTAGTAATTTGTTAATGCTAACCTAACCCTTACTTAACCTAACTTAACCAAAGCTAACCTTAACCTTATCTAAGCTGACCTTCCACTAACTGCTCAAAGTATCATCAGTAGGGAGCTTAATCTTCTGGTGAGACATGCTAACTGATACCTGATATAACTAGCAAAAACAAAAGGTTAGCCTCAGCTTATTTCACCTGAAGATTAGCCTCAGCTTATTGCACCTGAAGATTAGCCCCAGCTTATTTCACCTGAAGATTAGCCCCAGCTTATTTTACCTGAAGATTAGCCTCAGCTTATTTCACCTGAAGACTAACCTCAGCTTATTTCACCTGAAGATTAACCTCAGCTTATTTCACCTGAAGATTAACCATCCTTATTAACCTAACATAACATCCCCCACAAGTAGTAGTAGGCTGATATAATATACACTATTCCTCGTTTAAATATAATATAATATATATATATATACTGTATATATACCTCAATCTTTTACATTTTTTGAGGGTAAAAAAGAAAGATCGAGATAAATATAAAGAGTGTGAGAGAGAGCAGCAACACACATGAGCTTTAGGGAGGGGCGGGGGGAGAGGTGAGGGGGGAGCCGCCCACTACCTACGCCCTGTCAACACACCTCAGTGATATACACGAGTGAGAGACAGCTCTATCTTTCTCTACTTCACTCTCACTCTCAATCTACTGCATGATTGACACACATACAGACAAGACACACACACACACGGAGACTAAACCTAAAACTCACCTCACTACTGTTAATTCATCTTTCCTCAACACGTTATTTCTTCCTCATCTTATGGGTTTGTTATTCTATTAATCATCTTTCCTTTCCCTTCACATGGTCTCTTTTAACACTAACTGTTAGATGGGCGCTTATTCGGTAGCTATTTCTATATGAATACGTAATTTTTGTCACGAAATGATGAGGTTGAAGAGTAACATCCACCACGTCTCATGGTTAGTGTACAACTGAGTCCTAGCTAGTGTTTTGGCCTGGGAATATGGAAAAGTTATCATACCGCAACAATAACACCTAAAAGTAATTATATTCAGACTTTTCATTTGTTGGTTGGTACTTATCACTTACTAGTATTATGCATTGTGTGTTTATGCTTTGTAATTGTTGTGGTAATAGAGACACTGACCGGAATATTTGATCAAACAAAACTAATTGTCGTACACGTGTTTTGGCGCACCTCCATTGATCTACGGCACCACCATCATCACAGATCCTGTACATTTCTCCTTAAAATTCACATTTCTGTGGCACCAAAGCTTAGATATATATTATTACCATAAATTCAGATATGTATAAGATTTTGAAACACCTATCAATACTTTATGGGATAATTCACTGTGTAATCCGAGGATGGTGACATTTGATCGTCCATCTGGCACCGTGGTTGCAGAGCCGCAGGGCCGCCTCGAGGGAACAGAGATGGCTGGGTCATGCGCCACGAACTGACACAAAAAAAATACAAATTATCTCCCAAACTATGCACTTACTAGATTCATCAGTATGCAAGACATGGTGGAATACAGCTGCTTTATCTCCCGAGGTGAGTGTATCGTTCTCTCAGTCTCGCATTATCCAGAAATGAGAAATGCAGATGAATTTTCCCATGAGCTCCAACGCCCATCTGATGGCAATATTAGAAACACGTCTGAGTGATGGAATTCCCTCTTATCGTCTTATCCAAACGAGCCAATATTCTTTCCCAAGACGTGAAGATAAAGTAACATTTCATTCATAGCAGTTACAATCACTTCTGTCATACCAAGAGAGAAAAACACAAAATTTTGCTACACGCTACAATCTGAGGCCCAAATTCTGCATGAGTTTTACATTAATCAGCAGTGTTGAGACGTGACATGTTGATACTTCCCACATCAAAAAGGTTTAATTCACCATGTCAATTATACTGAAGCAGCGGTAATGGTAAAACAGATCAACGATTTCTTTCTGAATGGCCAAACTACCATTAAGTAGTTAGCGTCCAAAGTTTACAGTTGTGAGGAACTACGTGAATTATAAACCGATAACTTTAAACAAACAACCTTAGCCTAACATAATATTAACCAGAAATAACATAACCTGAAATAATATTAACCCTAGACAATATTAACCTTGGCCTAACATAACCTTAACAACTTTAAATCAGTTACTTGAGGTAACTACAGGCATTGGCGTATCTGGAAAGGAGAGGCCCCCCCAAGACTTGAAGGTAGGGCCATTATTTTATTTCCATTCAGTGGTGTCAGAAGGGGTGAGCACAGTGATCCCATTCAGCAGGGGGGACATGTTTAGGCCACCTGCAATGAATAGTCGGACATGGCAGGACCAGCACACACGTACAGTACCATTATCTACACTTTATATAGTGCCATCCGGTGAGAGGAAGCTTAAGTGTAATTTACCTCTGCACTGTGCAGAAATATTGGTAAATTTGCATAAGCGCACCACTGTTAAAAAGTAAAAAATGTGTTTTTCTAGTGTATGTGTGTATGTTTAAACCGAATGACCTTCATTTCCGTCGGAAATTGGCGGGGTTTTTTTATCGAATTTTTTCGTGGAACGTTTACCGAAAAAAAAATGGCTAAGCGAATAAAAAATACACCAAAAACACTAGAAAAACAAAAACCTAACCTAACCTGACTGACTCTCACCATATGATGGAATCACTTATTTCTCACCTTATTGGCCGTCTCTTCCTTGTCTTTGGTATAAGGGACGAGTTACCACAATGCCACATATGTTGGTCTTGACAATATTTACCTTCAGTCTTACACTAGTACACTTTACTGAGGTCGGGAGAACACCATGAGATCTAAAAAATGCTATAGTTTCTTCGTTTTTTCCCCAAACTCTCAATCAGCTCCATATAACTGAAGTGACGCCCATCACAGACTTCCATGGTCGGAAATGAATTTGCATTTCGAAATATGAGACACAAAATAAAAACAGAATTTGATTGAGCCAAAAATACCGCTCTTGGTTGGCCATGACGTGTATGGGAACGCATGCGCGTGATGATTCATGAAGGAGACACTGTCCACTTACGTTTCTGTCACTGCACTTGACGTTGTTTCTAGTGTGCACGACAGCCACTACTGTACTAGGTGGCTGGTCTTGAGCAAGTGCTGGCATAATCATTTTCATGTACAGGTTAATTATCATTGTTTAAATATAATGTTTAACTGCGCTTGATGATCAGGATCACGGCACACGGAGCACTGCACATTTGGGGAACACAGTGCCTGTAGACTTATTGTATACTCTACCAGTGACCTAACCTACCCAGAGACTTCACAAACCGCACCTGCTTCTCTGATCTCAGAAAAATGATCGCGTTAATCCCCTGACCCAACTTAACACTGCTTTACCTTGACGCAATCTTGATCCAGAAGGAGGGGGGGTTAAGTGTCCCCTTCCCCTAATAGTGACCAAAAGTAATGGTAACCTAACATAACCTTAACCTTAATAATAATAAGAATTAATAATAATGATTACAATAATAATATGTGGTAGGCAATCAAACCCGGAGGTACTACCGCCTGGGAAGCTATTGGAAGCATAATGTATTGTCTAATGGTGGACCCTGCTGCCATATGACACTACAAAAATTGTGACCAAGTCCTAGGTTGCTGATGTGACTTTCTGCCTCATTTACACACAATTGCAGGGTCTCAATTGTTTCTCTTCCTTGGACAACACAACATCATACTGTATATTGTTTCTCACCCATGATTTATTCTTTTTCATTTGTGATTATTATTATTTGTATTATTATTATTATATTTATCTTTTTATTATTATTGTTATTATTATTATTATTATTATTATTATTATATTTTCACCACCCAGGCCCTAATGTGCGTCAGTGACCTGTGTCCGGGTAACAGCAAGAGGCTATCATTAAAAAATCGACCTATAACCCATCAATGGCGTAAATAATTAATATAATCTTTACTCTTAGTAGATTAAAATCGCCATAGGTATGTTAGGGAGTTAGTGAAGGTGACCCATTGAGTTACTGAGCCACTTGTAATGTATAAATAGCAAGGAAGGTGGCGGAGTGGGGCCCTTATGTAAAGCTACACTAAACCTGTATCGCCCAGCGGTGTAGAATTCCACTGACCTTGTCTTGCGTTCTCTCTCTCTCTCTCTTTTGTGACTGATCTATCTGTGTTTTTTTCTTTCAAGTAATTATCTGGCTATTCGTGTTACTGAGAGAGAGATACCCAGATATATAGATAGATAGTCAATGAAATCGTTACACATGTTTATACTGATCCTCTTCCAATGGTAAAATATTCCTTTACTTAATATATGACGGAAGTTCTGTTTATAGATCCATGAGCTAGGAAGCGTTATAAATAGGTAAATTGGGTGAGTATCTATTATTATCCTCGTTAAATCAACTTGTTAATCATTTTTGTTAATGACTTATGCAGGAGGATTTAAGTGTTATATAATAGCACCTGTGTTAATGAGTATATGCGTATTACCTTAGTTACTTTAATATTATCTATTAGAGTAAATGATATGTATTCATAAACTGGAGTTATCTGTTAATTACTCTTGTCTTATCAATACTTTTCTTACTATCAGTGACAGATGGTTTATTAAAAAAAAAAATCCTAAATTATTTTAAGAGTAACCGCCCAAACATGCAGGTAAGTCCCGGATGATATTAACCAATCAGAAATAAGTTTACAATTTCCATGGAGACTTTACCCAATCACAACACCCGTCTCATTGATAGAGCGATGACGTAGACCAATCAGAGAATTTGTTTTGGGTAGAGTGTTGAGCCTGAGCCATGGAGGAACATCACATATGAGGATGAGTCTCGTTTAGTGACGTTTATAAGACGCCATGGGGCTTATTATTTCCAGATTTCGTGTGAGTAGAACATAATTAACCGTAATTAATAACGTCATTAGGGAATAAACACCTATAAGAGGGTAATTATGGCTGTGGAAAGGCCCATATAGGCTGACAAGATCCCCGGGAGGAGCCCCCATCTGTTAACCACATCTAATTGTATTTAGTCGTTTATTTATCGAATTTCTTAACGATTACTAATTAACTGCTCGTTACCGTGTCTCCTGTTGTTAGTCAAGGTGTGGCATACCTCCCGGCGTTATTAGAATGTTACATAATACACTGTTACCATGTTTTATTTGTTGCTATGTTGCCTGTGGTTGCCTGAGGGTGTTATTGTGGTTACGTGTGTTACCTGGTGTTGCTGTGGTTACGAGTGTTACCTGGTGTCTTTTGTGTTACCAGTGAGACTGTTATTGTGTTACCTATGTGGACTTATTGTTACTTGCTGTTAACTGTGTGACTGTTACATTCAGTTACCTGTGACTTAATGATAATTTTTGTTACATTTGGGGTTTACCGTTACTTTTACCTGATGTTCACTGACTAAAACCTGTAAAAACTGTTGCATTGTTACTGTTAGTGCTACCTGTGTGACTTCAACCTTCAGTTAACTCATTTCCTGTTGACTTACTGTTATTTACTGTTACTTGTGAGACTGTTCCTGTCACCCAAGAATAACATCCAGTTAATTTATTTTCTGTTATTTACTGTTACTTGTGAGACTGTTCCTGTCACCCAAGAATAACATCCAGTTAATTTATTTTCTGAATGTCAAACCAAACACAAGATGACAGTTTTTTTGTTTGAACTGTGCTGAAGCTTAGACACACCCCAGCTTATTTCATATGCTGATTAAATACCCAAACTTAATCCTGATTTAATCCTAACCTCAACGTAACCTAACCTTATCCTAACCTAATCCTAACCTAACCTTAACGTAACCTAACCTTATCCTAACCTAATCCTAACTTAATCCTAACCTAATCCTAACCTAACCTTAACGTAACCTAACCTAATCCTAACCTAACCTTAACGTAACCTAATCTAATCCTAATCTAACCTTAACGTAACCTAACCTTATCCTAACCTAATCCTAACCTAACCTTAAAGTAACCTAACCTTATCCTAACCTACTCTTAACTTAATCCTAACTTAACATAACCCTAACCTAACCTAACCTATGACCCAACTGAGAACAAGTGCCTAGGAAGTTGATAGGTGATGATATGTTAAATAACCTAACCTAACCCCCAGGTAGCAATAGGATATTTAATCAACAGGTAAAATGAGTTGGGGTGCCTAATCTTCAGGTGATCCAGGAAACTTGCACTAGGATTGTATGGTTAGGTTAAGATTTTGTTTTAATCCCTCCCCCCTTGTTCCCCTTCCATCTTCTCCTCCCTCCCCCTTCCTTCCTCCTTCCTCCCCCCTTCCCACCTCTCCCTTTCCTTTCCCCTTCCCCTCCTTCCCCCCTCCTATCACTTTTCAACCATTAGTTATATTACATCATGTCTACCATACTATACCATAATATCTTAACTCCTTTATTTTTCCACTTTGCAGAGAAAAAAATCAACAAAGGAGTTACTTGAACAGATTCAGGAGGTAAGAACTGACTGTCATTTGTTTTTTACTATATTATTATCCCCGTGTGCGATGAAGGAATATAGTGGCTAGCATTTGTGTCCGTCTGTCATCAGGGGTTTGTGGAATGGCTGTTATCTGTTGTTGATTGTGTGGTGTAGAGTGTAAAAAAAAGAGGTAAAATATTGTAAAAAAGTGAAACAAAGTGTAATAAGAGGGTTAAAATTGTAAAAAAAAAAATATCCCAGTGTTAAAAATTGGTAAAAAGTAAATTAAATTGTAAAAAGGAGTAAAAAATTAATACAAAGTGTGAAAAAGACACCCTAAAAAACTATTAATGAACTCTCATCTTATAGTACAGTTTTTTATTTGTATTTTTATAATTGTTAACAGCCAAATGATATTATTAAACTGGTAAAGATACATAATACCCTAAAACCTGTGCTGAGAGTCTTAAAATGGATTGGATTTATTAGTATTGTCTACAACCTTGGATTATATATAGATAAATTTATATTAGCTATTACTTTATATCAAATAAATAAATTATCGTATTACACTAAATTATTCGTCAATGCCAAATGTACCCTAGGAAATATATAATCTATTTAATGAAAGATTTGAATATTCTAAATACTATATTAGGGAGATAGAGTCGCAGGTATTCCCCGGGTTACGAACGTCTGACTTACGAACATTCACAGATAACGAACGAGGAAAACTTTAAATTTCCAGTATTTAATTTACCTGATGACTTCTATTTTACTTTAATTAACTGTATTTTATTATTTTATTTCATCTTTTGTCTTAAATTAGATGATTTTAGATGTATATAAGGACTTAAGTTATGATATAGTGGGATTTTAAGAATTGTTCTGTAAATACGGTATGGATGTGTACATTTCCGCCTTAGGAACGTCCCCGGGAATGGAACTTGATCATAACCTTGGGACCGTCTTATTTTACTTTGATTTAATTATTCACATATATTACAGGAGAGTAAATGATGGAAACTTGGACAATGAGGCAACTGTGTGTGTGAGATTTTCAAAGCTTATTTGTAAAGTTTAGGTAGTTTTTAAAGCTTCTTTGTAAAGTTTAGGCAATTTTGAAAGATTATTTGTAAATCTCAGGTGTTTACAGTATATAAGGTCAGGTTAGGTTAGGATACAAACTACCCTGACAGCAGCAGTTAATCAGGTCACTCAAGCGCATGAAAGAGATCACACGTTCATAGTCGTTAACATTCGCATCGTTGCAGGATGTGGAGGCCATCGAGGAGTACCGGGAGACTACGGAGCAGAAGCAGAAGAGGCTGGTGGGGAGCCTCGTGCTATACTCTATCGTTATCTACCTGGCTGCCGCTCTCATCTTCTACTTCCACTACTTCCCCCTCACCCTACAGGACCAGTTGTTATACGCTACACCCTTCATCGTTTTCCCTTTCCTGTACGTATCGTCTGCCTCGTGTACAGTGGGTCCTTATGTTTGTACAGTGGGTCCTTATGTTTGTACAGTGGGTCCTTATGTTTGTACAGTGGGTCTTTGTTTATGTTTGTACAGTGGGCCCTCATTATTTACATTTGTACAGTGTTTGGTACGTATCATCTGAAGTTTGGACACCCCAGCTTATTTCACCTGAAGGTTAACTGCCTTCGTGCTACCTGGGAGGGTTAGGTTTGGTTAGTTTGAAGGTGGTTGATCCTTGGGGGAAATAAGCTTTGGTGTTTAATCTTCTGGTGGAATAAGCTTGGGTGTGTAATCTGGGGTGTCTCATCTTTTAGTGGTAATAAGCTGGGGTGTCACAGCTTCAGGTGATCCAAAATATGTCTTGTTTTATATTGATTGTATTTAATATTAAGATTCTTTTAGGAATTTCTTAAACATTCCAGGACTTTTATCTTACTTAGACTCATGTTTCAAAATTATCCAGATAGAAAATTTATTTGTAGTTTTTCTTCCAGGATTTACCTTCTCAAGAGACTTCTCACATGGTACTATCACCGAAAGATCTCCAAAAATGAGGAAAAGTTGAAGAATCTCCGGGAGGAAAAGGAGAAGATCTTGGAGCAGGTGATGGAGACGGAGACATACAAAGTGGCCAAAGAGATCCTGGAGGTATATGCACCAGACCAGCTGCGGAGAACTCAGGTGTGTGGGGGCATGTGTGTGTCTTCTGTAAATCTTTTTTGTCATGATTATATTCCAATTATTTACAAAATGCACAATGCAGTTTCCTAATGACAAATAAATACACGTCAAACGCTCCCTAACGACACATTATTTCCAGATGCACAAAGCGCCAGTACCCTTACCCTCCGTAGCCCAGAGAATTCCAGCTCCCAACAACCAGCACTCAGGTGAGCTAATGAGATGTGATTCAGGACTATTATTTTATTCGGGTTTGCATGTGTGTGTGAGACTGGTGGTGGTGGTTGTGTGAATACTGTATACCATAATATATTTCTCGTTTAGTGTGTTTGTGGAAGGTTTTGATTTGATTTGGGGGTTGCAGTTACCAGATTTATTAACTATTGTAGAAAAACATTTAGATAGTAAGAACAGGGAGGTAAATATTAAACTATATTTAGGAAGTTAATGTGAGAGTATGAAGGTGTCAGCCTAGGCCCTAGAGAGTGACTGTCTTGGGAAAAATAAAATGCATTATCACTATTACAGTAAAAGAACAGATAGATAGAAGGACTTGTACTCGTAGTGTAGCCATGTGCCATTAGTGTAGCCATGTGCCATTCCACTTCATCATGCTGAAAATTTCCCCCTAATTATATGTCTTTCCTGTAAATACCCCATGGCGTTTTCCTTCTAATGTCCGTAATTTGGCTTAACATGATTGCTATTGGCCACACATTCACCCAAGGAGGTTCTGAGCTGTGGACCTTCAACACATGTATAGGAACTCCTCTGACAGCAGTTCTAGCTATAACCTTGCCTAGTTATGTGTGTGTGTGGGAGGTAAAGGTCAAGGAGTGTTCAGAATCCAGATGCTCTTGATAGGAAGGAAAGTTCAAGTGAAATAAAAATGGTCTATAGATCCTTCCATGTTTTAACTAACAATGTTATAAGATGGTGAAGGGATGGTGATGATAAAAGTGTATTAGTTAGAGGAAAGAGAGAGAGAAGACAGTGAGGAGGGAGAGGTCATGGAGGAGACAATGTGCCTCACCTTGAACAATAGATGACATAACTAGAGATAAGATGTGAGACGAGGATGAATAATGAGATAGAGGAAATGAGAGTGAGAGTTGTGTATATAGCAGAGAGATACATGAGATAGACAGACTGGGTTATGAGATAGATGAAATGAGAGTGAGAGTTGTGTATATAGCAGAGAGATATATGAGATAGACAGACTGGGTTATGAGAGAGGAAATGAGTTTTTTACACAGGTATTAGCTCACCCGGACACAGTTCACTGACCCACATCGGGGCCTGGGGGGCGAAAATGTAATAATAATAATAATAATAATAATAATAATAATAATAAAAAAGAACCATAAAGAAATACAAAAATGAAAAAAAAAACAGTGAGAAACAATATATGTATGTTGTGTTGTCAATAGTAAGAGAAACAATTGAGACCCTGCAATTGTGTGTAAATGAGGCAGAAAGTCAGATCATCAACCTGGGACTTGGTCACATATGGCAGCAGGGTCTACCATTAGACAATACATTATGCTTCCAGTATCTTCCCAGGCGGTAGTACCTCCCTGTTTGATAGCTGCTTACTACCTACTACCTGTATATAGCAGAGAAATACTTTACATGAGATAGACAGACTGAGGTGGAGAGGAATCGTGAGTGAGAATCAATTGTTTGGGGAATGTTGAGCTGATTTATATCCCCTTGCTTCCTGGCTGGAGACTGCAACATACACTTACGTTTCTTGTCACCTGGTCAACTGTTGTTTAACTACGGGAAGTTATTCTTGATTGAAATGATTTTATTCCCAATGTTGTGGTGACTTTGTATGTACTGTTACAGGTGTGTGATTGTGAAGCCCCCGTATAGTGAACTTCTCTCTCCATATAATCTGTTAGATGGGGGGTTTAGCATCTAACGGACCCTCGATATAATGGACTTTCATCTCCATGTAGTCCGTTAAATTGAGGTTTCACATCTGACGGACCCTCGATATAATGGACTTTCATCTCCATGTAGTCCGTTAAATTGGGGTTTCACATCTGACGGACCCTCGATATAATGGACTTTCATCTCCATGTAGTCCGTTAAATTGAGGTTTCACATCTGACGGACCCTCGATATAACGAACTTTCCTCTCTATATAGTTCGTAAGATGGAGGTTTCACAATTGTTGTGTTTGTGTGTGTGCGTGCGTGTGTGTGTGTGTCGGTAAACTACGAGGTGACAATCCCTTACCCTGTTGATGACGGTAAACACTTAACTCCTTCAAGATGTTCGGAGACGGGTGGTGAGCTCATCGGCGACTCCCCAGGCCGGACCACAGGGGGCCATGGGTGTACGGCCAGTTGGTCCACAGGTATTACCGCCGCACCATACCCCGGCCTTCACCCCGAGGCCGCCGCTGTTGTCGCAGTCAACGCCGGCGAGACCAGGTGAGTCACTTGAGTACGATAGATGAGTCAGTGAGTACAATAGGTAAGTCGGTTGAGTACGATAGATGAGTCGGTTAAGTACGATAGGTGAGTCAGTTGAGTACAATAGGTGAGTCAGTTAAGTACGATAGATGAGTCAGTGAGTACAATAGGTGAGTCATTTAAGTACGGTAGATGAGTCAGTTAAGTATGGTAGATGAGTCATTGAGTACAATAGTTGAGTCATTACGTATAGTAGAAGAGTCACTAGGTACAACAGATGAGTCACTACGTACAATGGGTGAGTCACTGAGTACAATATGAGTCATTAAGTACAATATATGAGTCACTAAGAACAATGGGTGAGTCAATACAATAGTTTAGTCGCTAAGTACAAATATGAGTCACTTGAGTCCATCGAGCTCTTCTCACAATTCGTTAATGAGTCGATGGAATGATTCGTCTATGGATGAATGTTGAATGTTTCTATGTGGTGAATAATGATCAGTTGAAGACAGTAGTGTGTAGTACAAGCCAGGGGACAGTGCTGTTCTGGTCAGTGATGTCTGATGTGGGTGTTGAAGTGTGTGTGGTACTTTAGTTCAGGGTTGTGTGTGTGTGTGGGAGGTTGTGTGTGTGTGTGGGGAGGGTGTTTGTGTGGGGAGAGGGAGAGGAGGTTTGTGGGAGGGAGGGAGGGGTGTTTGTGTGAGGGAGGGAGGGTTGTGTGTGTGGGAGGGAGGTGTGTGTTTGTAATGTGTGTGTGGTTTGGTGTGTATGTGTGTGGTGTTTAGATATGTATGTATGTATGAATGTGTGTGTGTGTAGTTATGTGTATATGCATGTGTTAGCTAGTGAGTTGCATGTAGTAATGTTTTATTTCATTTTAACCAACATTATTATTATTTGCCACAGCAGACAACAACACCCAGAATGGCTCCTTACCCATAGACTCTGAGCTTCAAAGACTATACCGACCCAGAGTGACTCCTTACCCATAGACTCTGAGCTTCAAAGGCTATACCGACCCAGAATGACTCCTTACCCATAGACTCTGAGCTTCAAAGACTATACCTACCCATAGACTCTGAGCTTCAAAGACTATACCTACCCATAGACTCCTTACCCATAGACTCTGAGCTTCAAAGACTATACCTACCCAGAGTGACTCCTTACCCATAGACTCTGAGCTTCAAAGACTATACCTGCTTGACCCCATATATGCTTCTTATATTAATTATCCTCATTTCCTTGTGTTGTCCAGGCTATTGCAGTACCAGTTAATGACCCTCTGCAAACATCCTATGTTGGCTTTATATCAGTCTTCTCATTGTTAGTGGCTTAATTGCTCTTATGAATTGAGTTATTAGTTGTCAAATTACTGTGTCTTAGTATGTCATTATCTTGTGGTTTATATAGTCTTATGATAGTTTTGTTTGTTTTAATATATATTGAGAGTATTTAATTATTATTGTTTATATTTTTGGTTAGTATATAGTTTTATCTATACAGTTAGCCACTTGTTATATGAGAGGACTGATGATATTAATTTTGTTGCACCTACCGAGTGTATTTTTAACCCAAGTCTGAGCACGAGTGATAGTGAATGTTGTACAAGTGACGGTGAGTGGGATGATACAGTGAGTCACGACGCAGGTATAGTCGGTGTGGGCACCCTAAGATCCGCACCGGCAGTCATGATGGCTAGTGGTGGGCCTCAAGTCCTTCCCGGTCCTCCTACTACTGGCCCCTCTGCTGTTCCTGTCAGTCCAGTCCACTACGCCTCCACCCCAGCGCCTCTCACCCTTCTTGCTGCTGCTCCACGTAAGTCTCACATGTACAGTTGCCTACGCTTATACCTGGTACAGTGGCTGGCATGTTTTGTGAGATGTGGCAATTCTGTGTATGTTTATATGGTATTAAAACTCCCTGGATGGCTCTTAAGGAACCTCACAATAACAACCAGAATGCTTTGAAAAGAATTCCTTAGTTGCCACATCTCACAAAGTGCTCCAGTCACTGTGCCAGGTATTAGTACAGGTGAGTGAACCTTTACACACGCCCCGGTGAGGTTAGGGGATAAGGAATTTTAGCCACACTTACCTTTCAGAGAGAAGTTAATATTTATAATTCACAAGAACAGTTGGCCAGTGTACAGCACCACATGTAAGTACTGTATTGCTCATAATTTCCTTCAAAAGTCTAAATTGTAGTTTAATCTTCTATGCAATTATGAATGAGAAACATGTTATTTTACCTTTTGCAATTATGGTTTTTAATCTGTTGTATCTAGATGAACAGCAGGAGAAACACCTCCCTTATCTCTCACAAGACTTTACACACTCGTATGAGAAACTTGTCATAGCTGCGTACTTTGGTTATCTTCTCATAGTTTAACTTCTAATGTTTTCGTGTCTTTAGGAAGGCACTTGTGCTTGTTTCATTATCCACAAACTCCTCAGTAAATAATTTGAGAAGTGACACCATTCTCAGTAAATTATTAAGTGACCATTCTCAGTAAATTATTAAGTGACACCATTCTCAGTAAATTATTAAGTGACACCATTCTCAGTAAATTATTAAGTGACACCATTCTCAGTAAATTATTAAGTGACACCATTCTCAGTAAATTATTAAGTGACACCATCCTCAGTAAATTATTAAGTGACACCATTCTTAGTAAATTATTAAGTGACACCATTCTCAGTAAATTATTAAGTGACACCATCCTCAGTAAATTATTAAGTGACACCATCCTCAGTAAATTATTAAGTGACACCATCCTCAGTAAATAATTAAGTGACACCATTCTCAGTTAATAGTCTCGTAAGTGACACCAAGACAAAATGTTGGTATGTTCCATGTAAAAAAGATCGAAAATTACGTTTATTAATCGACGTTGTTATTTATAGCTCCTGGCATCATCAGGGGGGATGGTATACCCCCCGGACCCCCCATGCCAAGGCCAGTATTACCACGAGAACGGGGTTACTTGGATCGCTTCATCGAGTACTTAGTGGGTGACGGGCCCACCAACCGTTTTGCCTTAGTGTGCCGTCAGTGCGAGTCTCACAACGGGATGGCACTCAAAGACGAGTTCCAGTACCTCGGTGAGTGACCAATGTTTACGGAAACGCGGACTCGATGATGATTTTAAAGATGTGTATTTAATAAATCTGAATGAATGTGACTTAGGGTAATTTATGTAATGTTTTGTCGGACTTTTTAATGTTCCAATATTATTTAGTCTAGAGTGGAATAATATAATGGGATAATGTGTGATTTAAAAAGCCCTTCCCATGACCAGAGATCCTACAGTACGTCCCATGCCAAGAAGTATCTGTGTGTAGAGGCCCGATGAATCTTAAAATGAACGACTCCTGTTATCTCGATGGGGTTGTCAAAATCCTTCATCTATTGTGTCATTTTAACACAATATGGTAAAGATAATTTTTGGCACGAGTGTACAATATACAGTCCATCGGTACAATATTCAGATACATGAAGTACTGTGTTTTTTCAATGTGTGTTTTCTTTCAGCGTTCAGATGTGCTTATTGTTTCTATTGGAATCCTGCACGGAAGCAGCGTCCCGCGGCCCCTCGTCTGGAGAACCTCTCACTCCCACCGCCGTTACCTGTTACAGAGGACCAAGAGGAAGATGATGAGGAGGAAGACGAGGAGGAAGAGGAGCAAGAGGAACAGGAGTCATCATCGAGTGAAGAGGAGGAGGAGGAGGACGAAGAAGAGGGAGGTGTGGAGGAAGAAGGTAGGTGGGGTGATGTGGGTTGTGACCAGGGCTGGATTAGGAGTTCATAAGGCCCTGGGCGAGTGGTGCCGTTGACCCCCCTCTTAAAATTTGGGACCCTAGAACTCCTGCCCAGTTTGCCCATACATTAACCTGGCTCTAGTGACATTCGGTACATCAGTGAGACAGTTGGCGACGTAATACTGTATGATGATGGTAGTTGGTCCCTTGATATGCCTGATCACCTAGAGTAAAGAGAGTGATGTGTAGTGAGGTGATGGAGGGGCAAGTTAAGTACACAACAGTAATGCTAAAACAAGTGAATGGAAGTTAATGTAAATACAGCTATTCATGTCATGTAAATTCACAGGCAAGAGAAGAGCAATAGGGTGAGTTATAGTCGATATTTCTCACGAGGTCGTTAATGAGTCGATTGTTTTCAGAATCTGGCAGTAGCAGTAGTGCCGAGGAGGAGGACGAAGAAGAAGGTCCAGTCTCTGAGGTGTCGAGCGCTAAGGCCACGTCCAGTCAAGAAGGTTTGTCTTGTGTTACTGTACTGATGTTAGAGGATAATACACTTAGTTAATGCATTTGGAGATATCATCACTACTAATACAAGTTGAGGTAAATTAATTCCCAACTGGTCAGCTTCTTACGTATATTTTCATTCAGATATACAGTCGCATGTATTGTGAGATGTGGCAACGCTGTGTTTGTTTACACTGTATTAAAACTCGCTCAATGGCTCTAAGGAACCTCACAATAGTAGCCAGATGAAGGATGCTAGATAAATATTCCACAGAGTTGCCACATCTCACACAACACACCAGCCTCTATACCAGGTGTGTGTGTATATATGAGTGACAATGTGTGTAAGAAGTCCCTTTAAGTATTTAGCAAAACACTTCGTCATTTAGTAGTTTCCTCGGTGATTGTTGTAGTAGAAATGTACCAAAAGTAAGTAGTTTGGTTATTGACATTAGTAAAGTAATTAGTGTAGTTTGGTTATTGACACTTGTAAAGTAATTAGTGTAGTTTGGTTATTGACACTTGTAAAGTAATTAGTGTAGTTTGGTTATTGACATTAGTAAAGTAATTAGTGTAGTTTGGTTATTGACCCTTGTAAAGTATAAGTAGTTTCACCACAATCACTTATAACTTGGATAACATTACGTGAGGGTAAATTTTAGTTATGTTTGGACCATGTAACTGCTTACCAGGTATTGTATATCACCCTCCTATGGACAGGTTCAATGGAGGACGTAGCCAAGACGCCCTCGACCGACCCTAGTGTCTCGGATGACCACCAGCAACACTGTGTGGCGGAAGATTTACCACTCCCCGTCACCAACCACACACCCTTAGTGAACTCCTCGAAAACTACGCCGTCTTCTACCCTAGAGGTGGAGGAAACTGGTTAAAAATGACGTGGAGAATATCCCGTTTGGCCGAGGTCGAGAAGCCAGTGTTTGTTTTTGTTTGACGTTGAGATGCGAGCTTTTAGTTCGGCCAGGGTTTAGATACGAGTGCTAGTTTTGGGCCAAGATCGAGTTACAAGCGCTTAGTTTGGCCAGAGTTTAGACAGTAAGTGCTAGTTTTGGGCCAAGATCGAGTTACAAGCACTTAGTTTGGCCAGGGTTTAGATACAAGTGCTAGTTTTGGGCCAAGATCGAGTTACATGCACTTAGTTTGGCCAGGGTTTAGATACAAGTGCTAGTTTTGGGCCAAGATCGAGTTGCAAGTGGCTAGTTCGGCCAGAGTTTAGATACAAGTGCTAGTTTTGGCTAGTTCGGCCAGAGTTTAGATACAAGTGCTTAGTTTTGGGCCAAGATCGAGTTACAAGCACTTAGTTTGGCCAGAGTTTAAATACAAGTGATAGTTTTGGGCCAAGATCTGGATACCATTGATGTGTCAGTCAGAAAGTTCTTGATGTCTCTGTTGAAACTGGTCTTTTATTTTTCTTGTGCACATTGTGATTTTGTGTTGCTGTGTTCTGTGTACATCCTATGAATTTGTTGCTGTCACGTGCACATCTTGTAATTGTGTTGCTATCGTACGCACCCCCATCTTTGTGTTGCCGACATGTGCACATACCATATTTGTGTTACTACCGTGTACATCCTGTGATTGTGTTTGCTGTCTCCTGTGCACATCCCATGAGTTTGACATTATCTGCTGTGCACATCCTGAGATTTGTGTTGCTGTTTCCTGTCCACTTCCCATGACAGTTGCTAATTTAAGCACATCCCATGAACTTGTTGCTGCATCTAGCACATGGCGCATATTTGTGTTCCCATAAATCACCGCATAGTTTACCCTGTGTTGGTTCTGCGTTGCTGTATTGGGCATAAAACCCTTATACAATTCACAAGTGTATTATTAGTTTCGTGTCTCTCACTCAAGCTTCTTGATGAGTCAGTTTTGTTTCTCACTTAAGCTTCAGTCAGTTTTGTTTCTCAAGCTTGTTACCGAGTCACTTTTGTTTCTCTCACTCAGCCTCTCTCTGAGTCAGCTTTGTTTCACAGTTTCACAGACTCATGACACAATTGTAACACCTCTAAGTATTCCCTCCCAGTTGTGTCGTGTGTCAGTCGCCCATTTACCCAGTGTTCAGCCATGACCTGGCCCGCGTGTTCATAACTATTGGTGCGTCATGTGTGTCTTGTGTGCCTATCAACACCCAATACCCTCCAACACTTTGACCTATTCTTTCAAGTCATCTCTCGAGTATTTATAACGGCAGATCTTGACGGACTTGCCGGTCGTACACCTAAGATTACGCATATTTTGAGCGTCCGCGAGGGCTCCGAGCTCCTGTATCGGGACTAAATCAATCAGTGTTTTACCTCAGTGATATTTATGTCTTAAATAAGTCTATAAGAAAGGGAAGAATTGTGGACATTGTGTTTGTTTTTTTACTTGTATTTAAAATGAACTGTTACTTAGTGACATATTCTTGGTAGACCGAGTGCTCTTCAGTTTGTTTGCTCACAAGCAGGTGCTATTAGTATTGTCGTTGGGTCCTGAGAGATGCTTGCACTCTGTCTTTTTGTTAAGAGTGGGACCTTAACCAGATATTTAAAGAGTTTTAAGCAGTGCTTTTTCCACGTTTTTCTCAGAACTGTATTATTTGTAGATGAAGCCAGCAGCATTAAGTCTTCCTACTGGTTTCATTTTCTATTTTAGCGCATAGAGCTACAGTACTTGTTCCGAGTCAGAGCGTGAATCATCGACCCGGGTGGTGTGGCTTACTAGCAGGTGACGTTGGTGTAAGATGATGGCCAACCTGCTCACCGCACACTTATTGTACAATACCTTCTGATGTTTTATTAAGGATAATAGCTATAGTAAACCTTTAATTGCTTTATAATAAACTGAATTTTTATTTCCCCAAATCTTTTTTACTGTTTTTAAATGTGTGAAATTTCCAACACAGGTTTACTCTTTATGCAAATTGATTCATTCTTCAGAAGTTTTATGCATCTTGAAATTATGTCTCCAGAAACCTGTCCTTTATACAGCTCCTACCCGACTTACGATGGGGTTAGGGACCCAAATCCAGGTCGTAAGTCGAAAATAGCGAAAATAATACATAGAAAATCTAAAATGGGTGTCCCTTTTTCTTCTCAGCACCACAAAATTCTCACTTTTAAGCTTGCCAGCCATTTTAAAGTGAATTACAAACGAAAATTTTGTCTGTGTACTGACGTTGGGACTCGAAAATACGTAATTTGAAAAATTTTTGGTACGACTGAGGCGGGTCGTAAGTGCGGGTGTTCCTGGTTACACCTACATTGTTAAACCTTGTTCTTACTTAGTCAATTTTCTTGTGACCATTTCCACTATTAACTAAGTATAACGGCATATAACAATGTAGGCGTAACTAGTAACTATTATATATACTATATTACTAGCACAGGAACTATTGGATCACCCTGTTCAGTCCTAATAAACAGGTAAGGTCATTTAG
Source organism: Homarus americanus (assembly GCF_018991925.1). Taxonomy (NCBI): domain Eukaryota; kingdom Metazoa; phylum Arthropoda; class Malacostraca; order Decapoda; family Nephropidae; genus Homarus; species Homarus americanus. Next base: position 2,996,256 of record NW_024747582.1, on the reverse strand, counting down.
CTTATACTATAAATTAAACAACACTACAAGTATACTGTATCTTTAAAACTTGTATTTACAACAGATGAACCACACTAACATTATTATATGTAATAAAAATCACCAATCACATTATATATATAGCAAACAATGACACTATAATTCAAACAACAAAATACCAAGACACAACTCACAGAAAATAGTCATGTCAGCGCTACGTCCCATCCATGAACCCTGAGACGCGTGAACCCGTGAATCCAAGACATTACACTGTTGGGTCCTTGATGTACTGTGTGGTGTCTCAGATTCAAGGGTTCATGAATCTCAGGGGTTCATTGATGGGATGGTTGGCTGACAGGACTTTTTTTTTCCATAGCTACATAACAATAACAATATATCGTGTGTGACGTTCATTATACCATACTCTTTAAATCACACCACGTGCGTACATTATAAACATGAACAATAAATATAAAAGTTGCCTAATTTGAATATAATAGTCAATATAACATTATAGATCTATAACAAAATCTCTCCGTAGAAATATAGGTATAGGACAAGAGGTAAGGATTAAGTATATGTTCTTTATATAATCCAATACAGTAGTTATAGATGAGGATTATATCTTGTTTTTATTTTGCTTCTGTACCATGTTATAGACCTGTGATAGAATCTTAATGAAAATAATATAGAAGCGAGGTAGGGTATATAATATTGTGAATTGAGACTGTGTTCTGTAACTCACTGTAAGTCCTGACCATTCTCCCAGATCCCTGTACCATCCTCTATCACTAACACACTAACTCAGTAACATCTATAGCAACCATCTGATGGATATGATGCCTTAGGTAGGATTATCTCCAGGGAATGAGTTAGTTTATTTATCTTCTTCGAAAGGGTAGTGAGTCATCCCCAGTTCAGACGTGGTAGTTCTTTATCGCTTTCGTGGAAAAATATCTCGTTTGGTAAATTGTCTGATATCCCATCCTTCCTGCACAAGCTGATCTGTATTTTCATTCTTGTATGACGCAAGATGGTGGCCAGAATGAAGAACAACATCTCTTTTTAATTCACAGTTATTCATTCTCTCGCTGCCATCACATGTGTTCTGCTGCAATAACACGACCCAACGATAACAGCCACGTGATTTAACCCATTGCTCTACACACACTAGCATCATTTACTTCTCAAGATTAACCACTGTTCTAAGTAATGCAGTCAGAACTTAAGTTTTGCATAGATTGGACAACACCGAGAGAACTGAACTTTGTACGTTAAGTCTTCGTCACAAGATGAAAACCCACATTTCAACAATATTAAAAGGCCTTCGATTAATGCTATGATTATGCTCTTGAGAAAACCTGATCGACGTAAATTAAACTTGAAAAGTGAGAGAGATTCCACAGGCGTCATACAGTATTTCAAGTTTATATTCTCAAGTATGTAAAGAATAAAAACAGCATAGTCATAAATCACCCAACTGCTGGTGTCTCCCTGGATCTTAAGTGTGGAGTTGATATAGAAGTTTTATATATTTTTAACCCTTTGAGGATGATGGTTTCATATTTGAGCCTTTGACAATGACGGTTTAATACTTTGAAGATGCTGGTTTAACCCATTGAGGATGATAATTTATCCTTTTGAAGATGATAATTTAACCTTTTGAAGACACTGGTTTAACCCTTTGAGGATGATAATTTAACCCTTTGAAGATGATAGTCTAAAATATTGTCCCTCAAGTTATAACTTAAATCAGTAACATGGCCAACTTTGAGCTCTTGACAGGATCCATCAACACCTACTGTAAACACTAAATAACCTTCTCATTATTTCTCACATCACATAAATAACTCTCATGGTCCTGTACATTACTACCACATGTACAGTAGCTAAAACAACTATCTGTGCATACTTTGTGGGGAAACAATATGAGACCATGGACGATATATTTTGGTATATGAGGGCTGTCACCAGTCACACGGAGGGCTGTCATCAGTCACACGGAGGGCTGTCACTAGTCACACGGAGGGCTGTCACCAGTCACACGGAGGGCTGTCACCAGTCACACGGAGGGCTGTTACCAGTCACACGGAAGGCTGTCACCACCAGTCACACGGAGGGCTGTCACCAGTCACACGTAAAATTTCGGAGCATATCGACCCCCACCTGCACAGATAGTTATAGCTACTGTACACATAACGTGATGTGGAGAGTAACATACAGTACATACATAACTATACAGACATGAACAACATACTCATCACCTTCACTGTTCATCGTGTGACTAGTTTATATTTAAAGAGAAACCTATTTGAACATATTGAACGCTTAAAATCAAACTTAAGTCGCCTAGGTTCCTCTATGAAGGAAGCCTGAAATAAATGTCAAACTTTTAAGTGAAAAACTAACTTAGAAGGAATTAAGATGCTAGGAGGCCTGATACTCACAGTGAACCACTTACTGTATTGTATCAAAGTTAACTTTACTCTCTACATGACAATTGTAACCTGTTTGCTAATCTAAAGTCTTAAATTTGTGGGTTCAGATGTCCATGGCAGATGTTTTGTTAGTTTACACAATTTATATCAAGAATAAAAGTCATAAACATTCAGACTTTCTACCCATTGTATGTTAAAATGTCAAGTTGGTGTAATTTATGAGATTGTCAACTTGGGAATTATTATACTAGTACTTCCGAGGCGCTCCCATTGATAGTGACAGACGGATGACGAATAAACCCTGTAGTCTATTGGGTAGAGAGTGAGTCGGGCTTCCTGTTGAAACAAGAATCTGATTTGGGCGCCATTGATTTGTCACTATATGGGAATGCCTTTTAATCTGTACTTGTATTTTATATTTTGTGAAACTATATGTGACTAATTATAAGTCAGAGGAATGTAATGTAGTTTGAACCTGTAGCTCTCAAACACCACTAAATTCTTCACTTCTTACTGTGGTTGTTCTGTTAGGTACAGTACACTCACTCCGATAGCTATCTTTATGGGAGAGGTGGAGGGGGTCGAGATGAATTGCAAAATGAACACTATGACTCCTGTTGTCTCTAGGGTTGTCAAAATCCTTCATCCATTGTGTCATATTGTATAGCACTATATTGTAAAGATACATTTTTGGACAGAATGTACTGTACCATAAAGCTTCATATTGTTATTTTCAACCTTAGAAGCTGTTTACCACAATGGACTGAGGCCTGAATAGAGCAGACACACACACATGTCCTTCATTTGCTCTACATTAATATCAGGCCCAGAAAATTATTATGAGGCCTGGAGTGTTGTGGGGGAAGGGACGTTTATGAGACATGACTGGGCTTTCAAAATACATCAATAGTCAGCATATTAACTAACTATTGCGATATCTGAACCAATTGTGTCGACTCCTCTGCCAGTTTTAACTAAGGGATACTGTCATGATTCAAGCTGTGTCTAGGTTGGTTTCTCTGTAGGGGTATGATGTTTACCCAAACTCGTCAAGACAACCTGACCACAATACACAACAGTGGGGAGGGGTTTTATGTAACACCCCCCCCTCCTCCACTTTGGGTATAATTTTTTCTCTTAACCTTTAAATCATACTTTTGGGGTTTGGTTGACAATGAACATCCTTGTGTAGTAGTGAAGATTATTATTTTTCTTTAACCATGTGAGTCTTTTCCCACTAAGGTGCAGATGGCTCGGTCCAAGAGTAAAAATTATGTCTTTTCACTAGCCGGCAGCCTTCACTCTACCTGCCGTGACGTCTCTATAAATATCAAGGACAGAAAAATAGTTTAGTGACCCCCATTACTTCAATTTTCTGAGAGTTCCTCCTCTGTTCCTGCTGATCAGTTTTCTAATGGGGGGTGACTATAAAAGATGAGAATTGGTTAACTGTTTGTTATACGTATCTCTACAAAGAGGGAAGAGAGAGCCTCCCGGGTGCAAAGTTTCCACAGTGAATTAAGTATATACAGAGCTTGAGTGATTTCTAGTACACAATAATTACCTTTAATATTCAAATAACATAAAAAATATACTACAGACTGGAAGGATTATACATTAAAACAAATCCAAAGCTTATCATTCGGCGATCAAACTCCTGCGACAAATGGATGTTTAGGAGCAAATGAGTTAAATCCTCAATATCTGCCACTTTTTTTCCCAGGCTATGACATGAGTACAGTAATGTATTTGAAGGAAGTCTTATCTAGGTATCACCGACAGTCTCTAAATGCACTAAACTCAGTCTAGGTCCATCTTGAGTAACGCCTCCGCTTGTCTGTTGTACACCCGGGACTCTCGCATCTTGGTCAGCGCCTGTTTGAAGTCCGCTGTCGTGATAGATCGTAGGGGCTCCGTCGACTCAACGTCCCAGGTTCCTAACTGTCCTAGTGTGTCATCCCCCAAGCCATTCCTATAAGACACAAATATAAGTAATGTAATACCTTATACCTGTAAGAGTAGTATAAGGTAGTGTTAAGGTGTTTAATAATCAGGTGAAATAAACTGTGGTGGGCGAGATGATACAGTAACTCTACATAGATACTGTTATTTCTGTCACTGGTATACCACAATGGCTTAACTACACCATCTACAACATCACATTTCATCATTGTTATCAGTTTTAAGGACATATTCCACACTTGTCCGGGTTACCTCAATAAACATTAGACCGGATCTACTATGTCAAAAAAAACCACATACAACTCACGTCTCATCCAAGAGGTGACGAAGACGATACACAGATGCCGTCCGACACAGTTCTAACAGGTCTGAGCCGGAGAAGCTCTCGGTCTGTCGCGCGAGGGAGGCGATGTTTGTGTCGTCCGCCACCGACTCGTCGCGTAGGACCAAGTGTAAGATATCCTCTCTTTGTTCCATTCCCTGGACGACACAAAACACGGGATTTATTAGTTTTATTATTATTTTCCTTCCAGCTCTTGATAAAATATCTGTCCCTATATTGATAAAAGTTGCATTTTATTTACCTTAATGTAAATAATCAACACAAGACACTAATTGTGATTTACAGAGGAAGTAAATAATGCAAATTAATGGACGAAAATTATCATCACACTGTAACGTAAATGTCCGACAACTGACCGGCAACGGGATCTGAAAAGCCGCCGGCATGCGTCGCAGGATGGCACGGTCCACATCTTGGGGTCTGTTGGTGGCTCCCATCACCACCACGCAGCGGCTGTGGTCGGTGGCCAGTCCATCCCATTGCTGCAAGAACTGTGCCTTCATCATGGCCGTTGCCTCGTGGTCCCCGGTGGCACGAACACGTAGGAACGAATCTGAACGGATAAAAAAATACAAGAATTTGACCCTTGGTGGCAGACTATATCCTGGGTAAATAATGTAAGTTTTTGTACTAATAAATACCAAATATGTTTAGTATCATTTCATCTTTCTGAATTTTGTGTAAGATTTTTACCGATTTCGTCAATGAAGATGATGCAGGGTTGTATCTTGGAGGCCAGGGAGAAGACCGCGGAGGAAAGCTTCTGGGATTCTCCGTACCACTTGTCTGTCAGGGCGGCCACGTCGAGGTTGATGAAACGAGATCCTGCCTCCTTGGCGACGGCCCGAGCCAAGAGGGTCTTACCACACCCTGGAGGTCCATGCAGCAACACCCCTGGAAGTAGACAACAACTCTACCTTAGGGATCACATTATGACTGAAACCTCGGAACAGTAAGTACTAGTACAGTTAAAAGTGTATCTGAAAATAATCTCTAAATAAAATGAAACCAAAACACACACCATAAACTTTGGTGATGACAAAAAGAAATTACAGGTATATAAAGTTTTGATAATTACTCGATTTATGATAAAAAATGTCACAAACGACTGAAATTTGTAAAAACCTTTGGGAGGCTGGATAAGCTTGGATGCCTGGAGACGGTTTCGCTGCTGTATAGGCAAGATGAGAGTCTCCCGCAGCTCACGGATGACGGTGGTGAGGCCGGCCACATCCTTCCATGAGGTGGTGAGCTGTGATGGTTCCACTAACTGGCTGGCAATCATCATCTCGTACTCGCTGAGCTGTGGGGAGACATCCATCATAAGTGGCATCAAATACTGTAGACAGGAACAGTACACTCACTCCAACAAAGAATGAACCCCACCACTCCCTTGTCTCAGTAGAGTTGTCAAAATCCATCATCCATTGCGTAGTATTGTCAACATAAAACCATTATTATATTTCTTGGACACATTTACATTACTGTGGTCAATCATGAAGGCCTAAACACAATATATTATAGCAATTAACATGATAATATTTGGATGACTTAAATATTATCAACCAAGCTTATTTAACCTGATGATTAAAGAGGCTAATTCTAATTGAAGGGGGATTAAGTTGGGATAAGTAAAGTTAGATTACATTAAGTTAGGTTGTAAGTGAAGTTAGATTAGATTAAGTTAGATTGGGTTAAGTGAGGTTAGATTATGACAGATATGGTTAAGTTAGCATTAGGATGTTCCATTGTTGAGTGAAATAAACTGGGGTGCCTGACCTTCACATAGTCACACACACTATCAGCTGATGCGTTAAAACTCACTGTGACTTTCTCCTTGATGCCCAGCCGTTGCATCACTTCCTGGGCCTGAAAGTAATAAAAAAATAACAATTACTCTTATTAGATGAAACATAAAAGAGTTAGCAATATATGATGATCTAATCTAATTATTAAAAAAATCTTATACTTTGGAATTACTGAGTTTTTTATTTTATTTTTTTATGGGGATTAAAATTCCTCTTATATTAGATAAATATAAATAACTGTTAATTCATTTATAGTGAGAGAATAGATATATCAGTCATACATTATTTCTTATTGTAAAAACATTCATATACCTGTACAGTGAAACCTCCCTATAATGAACTTCTCTGTACATATAGTTCATTAGATGGAGGTTTAACATCTAACGGACCCTCGATATAATGGACTTTCCTCCTCATATTGTACGTTAAATAGGGGTTTCACTGTACTGTAATTGTGTCCATCTAAAAAAAAACCCATAAAACTTGAAAATCGTAAAAAATCTGACCTTCCTCTTAGCGTCCTTCTTCTGCTTGGCGGTCGGGTCCATGGCAGACACAAGCAGCTTCACGGTGAAGTACGAGGCAGCCGTAGCAAAGGCCAGACGCACCAATAGGGACAGCACCTCCCCACGTGTCAGCTCCCCTCCTTCCATGCCAGCAGGGCGCAGCGACAACAACCTCAACACCATCAACACCGCACACCTCGACCGTCCTCTACCGTGACATCCAAGACCTTTTAACTTACATATTCAGAAGCTTATTTGACTAATTCCTAAATGTTAAGGTAAGGAGCAAATTTTCTTTAACCTGAAGCTTAATCCCCAGCTTATTTCACCTTAAGCCTCTAGTTTGTTTCACCTGAGTATTAGCCCCAGTTTATTTCACCTTAAGATTAGCCCCCAGTTGTTTCCCCACCTTATTTCACCTTATGATTACACCCCCAGCTTATTTCATCTAAAGCTTAACCACCTTCATGCTATTTGATGGATTAAGTTAAGCTTACGTTAGGGTGGTTAATCTTTAGGTGAAATAAGCTGGGGTGGATATTATTCAGATTATCTCTATCGTAACTCAAGTCAATAAATAAATATGTTTACCCAATCCTTCAAGTAATATAATTTAAACCTTGAAAACAAAATCCTGCAAAAAATATTAGTTAAATTTACATAGATATTGACCACTCATGACCACTCATTAACCCACCCAAGAGAGAGCGAGGCGTCGTCTGCAGGAACACCGTCTCCTCTCACCTCTTTATTTGACGCTCTAACTAACTAATATGGCTGATTTTATACCTTTTTAAGACTCTCTGATAAGTTATATTCTTTCTCGTTTCCAAATTATTTCTCTTTAGTATAAATATGTAAAATGCGAAGGTGTTTTATGGGATAATTTTGCCTCACGGTGAAGTATGACGACACTTGGCAGGATGTAAACAATGGCGTAGTCGTTCACATAGTCGCTCAGATCCGATGCTTAAAAGAACGTCCTTTTAGGTTATAATTATCAAAATATACTTCTCTCTAAATATTTAAAACATTAATAATTATTTTAAAATATACGCAATTTATATAATATTATTTAAATTGATGTATATATTGACGAGCAACTCCATATATTTTACTCATATTTGAAACTTAACACTATATTATAATTTCCATTTACTTAGCAATAGTTATTTATTTTCGTCCACTGGAGCTCACTAATAATTTTTAGAACAATTAAATTTTCTAAACGTTATTTAATAATATTGAACAACTACCTCAGTGAAAGATATACCTTAATATTTAGGTGAAGCTTAAAAGTAAAAGCACCATCTTGAATGCAGATAAATATTGAGTACTATAGGGGATACGGCCACCGCCTTTTACATAATCATATTTTTTTCTTTTATTACTGTAATTGTTTGCGTTGTGTTATTCTTACTGTTGCTGTTATATTTTATGAATAATATTATAGTAATTATTATTATTTGTTTAATTATATTATTTTTCGTTGTTATAATTATTATGTAATTATAGTTATCAGCTTATTATAATGTTTACTGTAATTATCATGTAGTTATTATCACCTTCAAGATTGCTGTTGTTAAACTTATTATTATTACACTATTACTATTATCATTATGGTAATACTGTACAATACGATTATTTATATTGAAAACTAATACAAACTATGATACCTTATCAGTCAACATATCATCACTAATGAAAATGTAGTTAAGATTAAACAAATGTGATAATTAGTTATATATCAGAGTATCTTATTTTTAGATGTGAAAAAAATACAATATATTTCCTGGTTCTCGTGAGGGCGATGAATCCTCTCCCGACTGTCACAAACAAACATCAATATAAATTAGTGTTTGTGTAAGTGTTTGGGTGTATCTGTGTATGTGTATATATAATGTGTACTTGTGTATGATATTTGTGTATAAGTATGGATGTGTGTAAGTATAGGAAGTTGTTTAAATCTCTTTTATTCGCCTTACAGAAGAAACTGACCGTCTTTGCTCCTCGACCCAACAAATACGTCTGCCTGTCTGTCTGAGATCACCAGCGACTCAAGACAGATCACCTTCATTATATTGTGGCCCTTAGCAGTACTGTGAGTGTTTAATTGCTTTATTAAGTAGTGGTATTTCATTTCCGCACACAACATTTCTACCACTAATCTATTATCATATTCGAATAAGACGTCTAATTATAAGATAATTTTCTTCTATTACATTACCGTCACAAATGTATAATAACGGAGGTACTGTATCCAAAATGTTCTCTATTTTCTCCCGTCATTATCGCCTACCTCATCCCCCACACTGTGTCTCCTTCATAAATCATCACTCACATGCGTTCCCGTACACATCATGCGGCCAATCAAAAGCTGTGGGGCACCAATTAAAATGATTTGTGATTTAATTCGCGGTATTTTTTGGCTCAATCAAATTCTGTTTTTATTTTGTGTCTCATATTTCGAAATGCAAATTCATTTCCGACCATGGAAGACTGTGATGGGCGTCACTTCAGTTATATGGAGCTGATTGAGAGTTTGGGGAAAAAACGAAGAAACTATAGCATTTTTTAGATCTCATGGTGTTCTCCCGACCTCAGTAAAGTGTACTAGTGTAAGACTGAAGGTAAATATTGTCAAGACCAACATATGTGGCATTGTGGTAACTCGTCCCTTATACCAAAGACAAAGAAGAGACGGCCAATAAGGTGAGAAATAAGTGATTCCATCATATGGTGAGAGTCAGTTAGGTTAGGTCAGGTCACGTTTATGTTTTTCTAGTGGTTTTTTTTGTCGTATTCGCTTAGCCAATTTTCGACGGAAATGAAGGTCGTGACCGATCTAAACACACATAAATACACAAGAAAACTGTTTTTTTTACTCTAACAGAGTTGTGTGCACTTATGCAAATCCACTCACAGATAATCGTAGGCCAAATATTTCTTATGTGTCTAACTGATTGACTCAGTTTAAGAAAATTAACTTCAAATTTACATTGAAACTCTACCTTAACTAGACACTTTCACTTACCTTACCTGCCTTATTTAGACTGACAGACTGTTCCATAGGTCTACCAGCCTCTGTGTGTTCCATAGGTCTACCAGCCTCTGTGTGTTCCATAGGTCTACCAGCCTCTGTGTGTTCCATAGGTCTACCAGCCTCTGTGTGTTCCATAGGTCTACCAGCCTCTGTGTAGAGAAGTATTTCCTTATATTTGTTCTACGTGTTAACTTGGCCAGCTTGTAGTTATGGCCCCTCGTGTTGGTGGTGCAGGACATCTCAATGACATGTCCCGGGTTCATGTTTTCATCACTTTCAGGATTATGAATGTTTGAGTTAGATCTGCCCCATTGTGTCTTGTCTGAAGGGTTGTTAGTCCTAAGGCCTTCAGTCTACTTGGATGATCAGTGATATAGTTCAGGAATCATCTTAGTCACTCCGTGTTGTTAGATCTGTCTGGAACAATAATTAGGAGACAAAATTAACACTGGGACTTGAAATAACCCTTATGACGTATGTTAGGTTAGGTTAAGTTAGGTTAGATGAGGTTAAATTAGGTTAGATTAGCTTAAGTTAGGTTAGATTATCTTAAGTTAGGTTAGATTAGCTTAAGTTAGATTAGATTAGGTTCTCTAGTATTAATAACATCAGCCTTGGATCCATTTTGGTTTTCACAGCCTAAATATAAGTCACGAATCGGCTCCCTAGGTCTGAAGGGGGCGTGAGACTAGCCAATAGCGTGCGGGGCTTTTGTTCCCGTCTATTGATTGGTGGAGATCACGCCTCCCTCACTGTCAAGCTCCGCCCACCTCCCCTCACCAAAACAAACCCGTCTGTTTCTTTATCTGTTATCGTTATTCTTTCATTTATTTCGTATGGGGTGAAATAATGGGAATAAAAATCATTACTAAATGAGGGAAATGTAAGACTGATGAAAGTTAAGTGAAGAAAGTGTTGAGGAAATCAGTAGAAATATCCACACATACTTATTAATGTTGTAAATATACATATAATTAACTTATTTTATCATTAATAGTAAAAGTGCGTAATAAGAAGAGATTAATTTAAATATTTAAGACAAGGGTTAGCGGAATACGTGAAATAAGACAAAAATACGCCATCTTCTCGCTAAAATACGATTCTCAAAGGTTCCTTAGTTCAATTTTCCTCCTAACTGGTGATGTGAGAACGTATCTAACTGACTCACTTAAGCTACCACACAAAGATGGATTCTCAAGGGTTCCTAAGTTCAATTTTCCTCCTAACTGGTGATGTGAGAACGTATCTAACTGACTCACTTAAGCTACCACACAAAGATGGATTCTCAAAGGTTCCTAAGTTCAATTTTCCTCCTAACTGGTGATGTGAGAACGTATCTAACTGACTCACTTAAGCTACCACACAAAGATGGATTCTCAAAGGTTCCTAAGTTCAATTTTCCTCCTAACTGGTGATGTGAGAACGTATCTAACTGACTCACTTAAGCTACCACACAAAGATGGATTCTCAAAGGTTCCTAAGTTCAATTTTCCTCCTAACTGGTGATGTGAGAACGTATCTAACTGACTCACTTAAGCTACCACACAAAGATGGATTCTCAAAGGTTCCTAAGTTCAATTTTCCTCCTAACTGGTGATGTGAGAACGTATCTAACTGACTCACTTAAGCTACCACACAAAGATGGATTCTCAAAGGTTCCTAAGTTCAATTTTCCTCCTAACTGGTGATGTGAGAACGTATCTAACTGACTCACTTAAGCTACCACACAAAGATGGATTCTCAAAGGTTCCTAAGTTCAATTTTCCTCCTAACTGGTGATGTGAGAACGTATCTAACTGACTCACTTAAGCTACCACACAAAGATGGATTCTCAAAGGTTCCTAAGTTCAATTTTCCTCCTAACTGGTGATGTGAGAACGTATCTAACTGACTCACTTAAGCTACCACACAAAGATGGATTCTCAAAGGTTCCTAAGTTCAATTTTCCTCCTAACTGGTGATGTGAGAACGTATCTAACTGACTCGCTTAAGCTACCACACAAAGATGGGTTCTCAAAGGTTCCAAGGTTAGATTTTCATCAACCACACCGGCCAACATGGACTCGAAATAACATTAAATCTCACCACAAGTGTTCACCAGAAGCACTATACTAAACATCACCATCATACAGTGTAAAGTATCTACGGTTTACCTACGACAATACCTAAGTCACCCGACGATAATGTAAACAAACACCTTCGAAGCAACACTCACATTTAACATTTCTTCATAAGGTTTAAAATTCAGTGGTATTTCATATGATTCTCCCTCTAATAATTCTTAAAGTATAGCATTTTATTCAACCTAAATAACCATTCTTTACGTCACGGCATACTGAGATTTTTCAATTTATTTCATTTATTTGTGAATCCTGGAATGTAATTTTCTCCAGATGTGAACGTAAGTGAGCGAACGTTTCTGGAGTGAGTGTAGCGGATGGCTTTCACCACGGCTGATTTCCTTAATGGCTATGACTGATATGAATGAAGACGTTAACAGTTTTGTGGCTGATATGGCAATGGGGTATGGCTAGGTGTGGTTACCTTATGTGGCACGCTGAGGGAGGTGGTATGGTTGATATGACAATGTGGTGTGGCTGGGTGATGGACTCTCTCTCTCTCTCTCTCTCTCTCTCTCTCTCTCTCTCTCTCTCTCTCTAAACTGTTATTAATGAAGGACACTCCACCAGCCTATCAAAATTCAACTTGTTTTATCCTTCATTTGTGATTGGTTCTTGAAGTCAATTTATTTGTTGTTTTTTCATTTTTTTATTTGTTATTCCTTTGACAGATTTATTTTTGTTGTTAATGGAAATAACGTTTACTTAACACTGAGACTCTACCTTAACTAGATACGTTCACTTAACACTGAGACTCTACCTTAACTAGATACGTTTACTTAACACTGAGACTCTACCTTAACTAGATACGTTCACTTAACACTGAGACTCTACCTTAACTAGATACGTTCACTTAAAACACTGAGAGACTCTACCTTAACTAGATACAGTCACTTAACACTGAGACTCTACCTTAACTGGATACGTTCATAACACTGAGACTTACCTAACTAGACAGTCACTTAACACTGAGACTCCCCACTCAACTAGATACAGTCATTTCAACACTGAGACTCTACCTTTTAACTAGATACGTTCACTTAACACTGAGACTCTACCTAACTAGATACATTCACTTCTTAACACTGAGACCTCTACCTTACCAGATACAGTCACTAAACACTGAGACTCTACCTTAACTAGATACGTTCACTTAACACTGAGATTCTTACCTTTAACTAGATACGTTCACTTAACATAGAGACTCTACTCTTAACTAGATACGTTCACTTAACACTGAGACTTACTCAACTAGATACGTTCACTTAACACTCGAGATTCTACCTTAATCGATACGTTCACTTAACACTGAGACTCTCTACCTTAACTAGATACGTTCACTCTTAACACCGAGACTTACCCAATTCAGATACGTCTTCACTTAACATTGAGACTCTACCTTAACTAGATACGTCTACTTAACACTGAGACTCCCCCTCTACTCCATCCGGATACGTCTACTTAACACTGAGACTCTTACCTAACTAGATACGTTCCTACCTAACACTGAGATTCTACCTTAACTAGATACGGTTCACTCTAACACTGAGACTCTACTCTTGTTCAGATACGTTCACTTAACACCGAGAGACTTACCTTAACTAGATACGCTCACTTAACACTGAGACTCTACCTTAACTAGATACGTTCACTTAACACTGAGACTCTACCTTAACTAGATACGTTCACTTAACACTGAGACTCTACCTTAACTAGATACGTTCACTTAACACTGAGACTCTACCTTAACTAGATACGTTCACTTAACACTGAGACTATACCTTAACTAGATACGTTCACTTAACACTGAGACTCTACCTTAACTAGATACGTTCACTTAACACTGAGACTCTACCTTAACTAGATACAGTCACTTAACACTGAGACTCTACCTTAACTAGATACGAGAAATTTTAATCTTACGAGGTTTTCTGACTCTTAACTCCGTCTATAAATAATGTGTAGATAAAAGAGAGAGAGAGAGAGAGAGAGAGAGAGAGAGCAAAGTGATAGTGATGGTAGTTGTTGCGGTAGTAGTAGTGGTAATAATAGTGGCAGTGGTGGTAGTAGTGGTAGTGGTGGTAGTAGTGGTAGTAAGGTTAGTGGTATATTGATACTATAATGGTAAGAGTACAGATAGTGGTAGTGGTGGTAGTTGTGGTAGTGGTGGTATAGGGCCTGGTACAGACAGTGGTAGTGGTGGTATAGGGCCTGGTACAGATAGTGGTAGTGGTAGTTGGTATAGGCTGGGTACAGATAGTGGTAGTGGTGGTAGTTGTGTATAGGCCGGGTACAGATAGTGGTAGTGGTGGTAGTTGGGTATAGGGCCTGTAAGGTGATAGTGGTAGGTGGTGGTAGTTGTGGTATAAGGGCCTGGTACAGATAGTGGTAGTTGTGTATAGGCCTGGTACAGATAGTGGTAGTTGTGGTAGTTTGGTGTAGGGCCTGGTACAGATAGTGGTAGTGGTGGTAGTTGTGGTATAGGGCTGGCCGGGAGCCCTACCACAATAGCCACCAGCTTGACCCTTGTGGCCACGAGAGGGTCATGGAGGCCGGGGGGGGGAAAAAAGGCATTCGAGGAGGGGCGTAGAGGGAGGGGAGGGAGGGGAGGGGGGTGGGGAGGAGGAGAGGGAAGAGGGAGGGAGGAGTGTCGTTAGAAGGGAGGGAGGGATGGGGGAGGGACTTACTGGTGTTGGAGGGCACTGGGAGGGGGCCTAAGGGGGAGAACCATGAAAGAAACAGCCAACGTGGAAATGATTTTGGTGTTGAGAGAATATTGAGAGAAGGGGTGAGGGAGGGGAGGGGAGGGGAGGGAAGGGGGTGAGGGAGGGAAGGGGGTGAGGGAGGGGAGGGGGTGAGGGAAGGTGAGGGGTGAGGGAGGGAAGGGTGAGGAGGGGGAGGTAAGGGGTGAGGGGAGGGGAGGTAAGGGGTGAGGAAGGGAGGTAAGGGGTGAGGGAGGGCAGGGGTGAGGAGGGAGGAGGTGAGGGAGGAGGGGGTGAGGGAGGGAGGTAAGGAGTGAGGAGGTGAGTTCACAGTCTTTTCTATGTCATCAATCAAACATTGAGTTATTATGTGGTGAACAGCAGGTGGTAGTGTGGTAGAAAACGTGTGGTAGAAGAACATAGTGGTAGAAGAAGAGTGTGGTAGAAGAACAGTGTGGTAGAAGAACAGTGTAGAGGAACAGTGTAGAAGAACAGTGTGGTAGATGAACAGTGTGGTAGAAGAACAGTGTGGTAGGATGAACAGTGTGGTAGAAGAACAGTGTGGGTAGAAGAACTGTGGTAGAGGAACAGTGTGGTAGAGAACAGTGTGGTAGAGAACAGTGTAGAGGAACAGTGTGGTGAGAAGAACAGTGTGGTAGAAGAACAGTGTGTAGAGGAACAGTGTGGTAGAAGAACAGTGTGGTAGAAGAACAGTGGTAGAGGAACAGTGTGGTAGTGTGGTAGAAAACAGGTGGTAGAAAACAGTGTGGTAGGAGGAATAGTGTAGTAGAAGAACAGTGTGGTAGAAGAACAGTGTGGTAGAAGAACAGTGTGGTAGGGAGGAACAGTGTAGAAGAACAGTGTGGTAGGGAAGGTGTGGTAGAAGAACAGTGGTAGAGGAACAGTGTGGTAGAGGAAGGTGAAGAACAGTGTGGTAGAAGACAGTGTGGGTAGAGGAACAGGTGGTAGAGAACAGTGTGGTAGAGGAACAGTGTGGTAGAGAACAGTGTGTAGAGGAACAGTGTAGAGGAACAGTGTGGTGGGAGGAGAACAGTGTAGAGAAACAGTGTGAAGAACAGTGTAGAAGAACAGTGGTAGAAGAACAGTGTGGTAGAGAAGAACAGTGTGGTAGAGGAACAGTGTGGTAGAAGAACAGTGGTAGAGAAACAGGGTGAAGAACAGTGTAATAGAGGAACAGTGTGGTAGAAGAACAGTGGGTAGAAGAACAGTGTGGTAGAGGAACAGTGTGGTAGAAGAACAGTGTATAGAGGAACAGTGGTAGAAGAACAGTGTGGTAGAAGAACAGTGTGGTAGAGGAACAGTGTGGTAGAAGAACAGTGTGGTAGAAGAACAGTGTGGTAGAAGAAACAGTGTGGTAGTGTGTTGGAAAAATCAGAACTCAGAACATTGCTAAGGGGGAGAATCAGTGTTTACATAGAGAGGAAGTTGGGTTGATTGGTCACATTGTCAAGGTCAACACTACTTGACACCCACACGAGGTCACACTGGGTCACGAAATGGCATATAGGGTCAGAGTAGGTCAGGCAGGGTCACACTTAGTCAGGCAAGGTCACACTAGGACAGACAGGGTCACACTAGGCCAGGCAGGGTCACACTAAGTTAGGCATGCAGGGTCATACTAGGTCAGGCAGTCATACTATAGGTCAGGCAGGGTCACACTAGGACAATGAAGGTCAATCACAGTCACAATATTAGTCAAACAGGGTCACTGACTGGACTTCCGGCTACTGTGTTCAGTGATATGCCCTTCCTGTGACCCTAGAGAGAGAGAGAGAGAGAGAGAGAGAGAGAGAGAGAGAGAGAGAGAGAGAGAGAGAGAGAGAGAGAGAGAGAGGTGCTCCAAGGTGACACTATATAGTATTTAGATGCAGACTCTCTCTCTCTCTCTCTCTCTCTCTCTCTCTCTCTCTCTCTCTCACCTAAACAGTCAAATATTCAATAGCTCTGAGAACCTTTGTATATAATTTATTAAGTTATAGTTGTTATAGGTGATAATTATACGTATAAATATAATCAATTAACTAGAAATTTGTTATAGATACATAGATTAATTAGATAGAACACATATAAAGGTAAATAGAGAGAAAGAGAGGGGAGGTAGAAAGAGAGAGGAGGGAATAAGATAGAGAGAGAGGGGGAGAAAGAGAGAGAGGTGGAGAAAGAGAGAGGAGGGAATGAGATAGAGAAAGAGGGGGAGAAAGAGAGAGAGGGAGAGAAAGAGAGAGAGGGGAGAGAAAGAGAGAGGAGGGGAAATGAGATAGAGAGAGAGGGGGGAAAGAGAGAGAGGGGAGAGAAAGAGAGAGAGGGGAGAGAAAGAGAGGAGGGAGAGAAAAGAGAGAGGAGGAAATGAAATAGAGAGAGAGAGGGGGGAGAAAGAGAGAGAGGAGAGAAAGAGAGAGAGGGAATGAGATAGAGAGAGAGGGGGAGGAAAGAGAGAGAGGGAGAGAAAGAGAGAGGAGGGAATGAGAGAGAGAGAGAGAGGGGGAGAAAGAGAGAGAGGGGAGAGAAAGAGAGAGGAGGGGAATGAGATAGAGAGAGGGGGAGATAGGAGAGGGGAGAAAGAGAGAGGGGAGAGAAAGAGAGGAGGGAATGAGATAGAGAGAGGGGGAGAAAGAGAGAGAGGGGAGAGAGGGAGAGAAAGAGAGAGGAGGAAATGAGATAGGAGAGAGAGGGGGGAGAAAGAGAGAGGGGAGAGAAAGACAGAGGAGGGAGAGAAAGAGAGAGGAGGAAAGGAGGATAGAGAGAGAGGGGGAGAGAGAGAGGGGAGAGAAAGAGAGAGAGGAGGGGAATGAGAGAGAGAGAGGGGGAGAAAGAGAGAGAGAGGGGAGAGAAAGAGAGAGAGGGAATGAGATAGAGAGAGAGGGAGAAGAGAGAGAGGGGGAGAAAAGAGAGAGAGGGGAGAGAAAGAGAGAGGAGGGAATGAGATAGAGAGAGAGGGGAGAAAGAGAGAGAGGGGAGAGAAGAGAGAGGGAGAAAGAGAGAGGGAGGGAAGAGAAGAGAGAGAGAGGGAGAAAGAGAGAGAGGGAGAAAGAGAGAGGGGGTGAGGGTCACTCATACATTAAAGACAGGAAGCGACAGTCGGGCGCCGCCCTCCCTGGCTACTGCCTCTCAGTAGCCTCAAGGGACCGCCACTAAGATAACTACACGGAGGGTAAATTGAATCTGTTATCTTGACTCGTATATGTGACCCTGCCTTCCTAATAACTACTACCACTATTACAATTATTACCACTATTACCACTATTACCACTACTACCACTATTACCAATTACTACCACTATTACCACTACTACCACTATTACCACTACTACCACTATTACTGTCACCACTACTACAATTATTACCACTATTACTAATTATTACCACTATTACCACTATTACCACTACTACCAATTCATTAATTACCACCACTATTACCACTACTACCACTATTACCATTACTACACTATTACCACTACTACCAATTATCACCACTACTACCACTTAATACACTATATATACTACAACTATTACACTACTACCACTATTACTGTCAACATTACTAATATTATTACACTACTACAATTATCTGTCACCACTACTACCACTATTACCACTACTACCACTATTAATTAATTACTACCACTATTACCACTACTCACCACTACTACATTATTACCACTACTACCACTATTACTGTCACCACTACCACTAATTATACCACTACTACCAATTATTACCACTACATCCATTATATTGTTACCACTATTACCACTATTACCACTAATTACCACCAATTATCACCACTTACCACCACTATTACCACTACCAATTACTATTACTGTCACCACTACTACCACTATTACCACTACTACCACTATTACCACTACTACCACAATATTACCTTCACTACTACCACAGTTTGTAAGGAATTGATACCACTACCACCACCACTGCCATCAACACTACCACAACTACCACCATCGATTATAACCACTATCTCTTAAGTATAGCTGAAGTAGAGTCACAGTGCAACTAATAACATGTTGACCTTTGTAGAGTCTCAGGGTATTTCGGCGGCCATTTTTATTTTTTTAGTATAGGAGAGAATTGTCTTTGTTATGGTGGAGTCTCGGAACATTTTTGAGGCCATATATGTTTTGTAGGGGTTAGAATGGTTAGGTTGGGTTGGGTTAGGTTAGGTTAGGTTAGGTTACTGTTGGGTTAGGTTGGGTTAGGTTAGGTTGGGTTGCTAGGGTTGGGTTAGGTTGGGTTAGGTTAGGTTGGGTTAGGTTGCGTGGAAAAAATCTTCTGAAAATATTTGTAGGTTTTAAATAACAAAAAGGGAATCAAGTCGAGTTTGGGAGTTGACAGAGGGGTAGAGACGCGCCCTCTTCCCGCCCAAGCCAATGAGGGCGTGTTGGCCCCATGACGTCAGAGCGTTGGGCAAATGGGCCAATGGGGGCGTGTGAGCCCCGTGACGTCAGAGCGGCGGTCAGCTGGGCCAATGGGGGCGTGTCGGGGCGGTTGAGACACGGTGGGCGGCGCCTATTGGAGGGTCTCCCGCCCAGCTGCCTATCACCCTCTGGCCCTGCTGTTACCACCACCACAGCCACCAATACACCACCAAAAAACACCACATCTTCACTATACTTTAACCAAATACAGATATATAGACGAGATTACACGACAGAGACACAGTGATGCAACACACACACCAAAACAGCCGTCACACCGCTCCATAAACCACCCGGGCGGCAGGGGCGGCAGGGGCGGCAAGGGTGGCATGGTAGATTAAGCAAGCCGTTTAAGAGCGACATTCCCCGGGTTGATTTGGTAAGGGGAGGGTTTGGGTGGCTCCTGGGTGGGTGGATGGGTGGTATCTGGGCGGCCCCCACGCGACCATACCTCAATTGGCTGTGGCTTGTTGATGCATTAGGCCAGATGTCAACATATTTAGCCGGAGAGGCCAGTTGACCCCCCCAGAGGGCCTCTTTGTCCCCAGCTGACGTGTCGATATTTATGTCTAATTGAGGTCCGCTGTGTACAATGGCGGCGGTGAGGGCAGGGGGTGATGGTGAGGGCTTATGGGGCTGTGAGAAGGTTTTTGTGCGAGGAGGGGCTGTGGAGGGCTCATGGGGTCTGTGAGAAGGTTTTTGTGGGCTAGGAGGGGCTGTGGGGGGCTCATGGGGGCTGTGAGAAGGTTTTGTGACTAGAGGGCTGGGGCTGTGAAAAGGTTTTGTGGGTAGGAGGGCTGTGGGGGCCTATGGGGGCTGTGAGAAGGTTTTTGTGGGCTGGGGGCTGGGGGCTTATGGGGGCTGTGGAAGGTTTTTGTGGGCTAGAGGCTGGGGGCCTCATGGGGGTCTGTGAGAAGGTTTTTGGGCCAGGAGGGGCTGTGGGGGGCTGTGAGAAGGTTTTGTGGGCCAGGAGGGGCTGTGGGGGCTGTGAGAAGGGTTTTTTGGGCCAGAGGGCTGGGGGCTGAGAAGGTTTTGTGGGCTAGGAGGGGCTGTGGGGGCTCATGGGGTTCTGAGAAGGTTTTTAGGGCCAGAGGGCTGTGGGGGCTGTGAGAAGGTTTTGTAGGCCAGGAGGCCAGGATGCGGGCGTTTCAACCTAACCTAACCATTGAGATCGCCATGGTACACACTTGCAGGCACCGGGAGACGAAATGGGGGGGGATGGAAAGCAAACATCAACAACCACACAACTACAACCACAACTACAACCACAACTACTACCAACTGCAACCACAACTAAACGAACCACGAAATCTTACAGACAGCCCTGAGAGAGAGAGAGAGAGAGAAACACAGACAGACTGAAAAGGGGAACACAGACAGACTGACAGAGAGAGAGAGAGAGAGAGAGAAAGAAAAAGAGAAGAAGAGAGAGAGAGAGAGAGAGAGGTCAGGCTATGGTTCCTGTAGTAGTGGGGAGGGGGGCACTAGGATATATATGACCCTGGACACAATGACAAGGTTCAGTTGTTGTTGGGTCGTGGTGGTGGTCACACGTCCTTGACTCCTTAGCGCCCTCTATTTGGGTGCGTGTTACTCCGTGTACGCTTTAACTGTATCCGTATACGCATATCATCTGCGCGTATACACATCCATCGCGTGTACGCATCGATTACTTGGACATTTAAATTTCGTGTACACAACCTGCTTCATGTACACATCAACTTCGTGTATACTTCTGCGCGTACACATCAAGCTATCTACCTGTGTACACCTGAGAATCCACTTCAAGAGTGACCTTCTTCAAGTGTGACCTCCCACAAGTGTGACCTTCCACAAGTGTGACCTTCGTGTGACCTCGTATTAAGACAGGATTGACTCCCGTGACCCAGTGTGACCTGACTGATGGAAGCTACTTCACACTGACCTCGTTTGTGTCCCGTCCCGTCTATTAACTCCTGGGGGCGTGACCTTTGACCTCTGAGGGTGTGAGTGAGAAGACGACACAGAGAGGTATAGAAGCATGACCTCCCCCGACCCACACCACCCACCCTCCTCCCCGCCCATCTTCAGGCCTTGGCAGTCTTATTTGGCCGCCCACAACCCGCCCACGCCCACACTAGCAACTGGGACGGGCGTCAGGGGCGCAGGACAGAAGCGAGCGCCCCCAGGATAACCACCCAGTCAAGATGTTGAAGACTGAGGGCGGGGGTGTAGGGGCGGCAACTAGTGTGGGTGTACGAACAGCAGCACCGCCCACGCCCCCTCTACCAGACTTCCGCCCACAAGCGCCTTTCAACCAGATCCTGCCGCCCATGGAACTAGGCCTACCCATGGGCGTGTTGGCTGGGTTAGCAGGATTCAACGGCCCTCTACCCGGTATGCCTTCTACCCTCGACTACCTGGCTTCAATACCGGGTCACTGGTAGGCATTACACCGGCACTAGGGGGGTTAGGGTCCCCTCTAATCCCCCTCCTGGATGTGCTAGTCCCCGCTGCAGAAGTAGAGAGAGTCTGCGCTCGCCGTCCCAGACCAAAAGGCTTTGGTTGTAATGAATGTGGGTCAGCCTTCAGCAACAAAGGTCAACTTAAAGGTCACGTCAGGATCCACACTGGAGAACGACCTTACGCCTGCGGTCATGAAGGCTGCCACAAGAAGTTCACCCGGAATGAAGAACTGACGCGGCACCGGCGGATACACAGCGGGGCTCGACCTTTCCCCTGCCCCCTGTGTGATAAGAGGTTCGGCCGGAAAGATCACCTTAAGAAACACATCCGCACACATCAGAGACACCCCCTACTGCCCCCACACCCACTACTACAGCGACTACAGCAGTTGAATCATCTACAGTGACCCTTATTACAGCAGTTAAGTCATCTACAGTAACCTCTACAGCAGTTAAATCACCTACAGTGACTTCTACGACAGTTAAAGCCTGACTCCTACAGCAGTTAAACCCACTACAGTGACTTCTACAATGATCTCTACAAACCACCTACAGCGACTACAGAAGCACACCACCTACAGTGACCCCTACTACATCGACTACAGAAGCACACCACCTACAGTGACCCCTACTACAGCGACTACAGAAGCACACCACCTACAGTGACCCCTACTACAGCGACTACAGAAGCACACCACCTACAGTGACCCCTACTACAGCGACTACAGAAGCACACCACCTACAGTGACCCCTACTACAGCGACTACAGAAGCACACCACCTACAGTGACCCCTACTACAGCGACTACAGAAGCACACCATCTACAGTGACCCCTACTACAGCGACTACAGAAGCACACCACCTACAGTGACCCCTACTACAGCGACTACAGAAGTACACCATCTACAGTGACCCCTACTACAGCAGTTACATCACCTACCATGCCCTCTACATCATCTACTACAGCCGCTACAGCAGTTAAAACCCCTACGAGACGTCTATTGACTGATCTACACCACCTACAAGAACCCCTACAGAATCTACACCATTTACACCATCTTCAGCGACCATTCTTAACACATCTACACCCCCTGACCCACCTACACCCCCCTGACCCACCTACGCCCACCATCTACACCCCCTGACCTACCATCCCACATCCCCTGACCCACCTACACCCACTCACCCACCTACACCCACCCTCTACACCTACACCTGTGTATATAATGTACAAATTGTTATCAGTCATTAGTGTTAAGTGTACAATAAATTATGTTTGGGAAAGATCTTGTTTCTCTGGCCACTTACCGTCACCTGTAGTACATCTGTTACACCTGGAGTACATCTGAGTACATCTGTTACACCTGAGTACATCTGTAGTACATCGTTACACCTGAGACATCTAGTACATCTGTTACCTGTAGTACATCTGTTACACCTGGAGTACATCTGTTACACACCTGAAGTACACCTGGAGTACATTCATAGTACATTTTCCCTTGTATAGAGAAATTAAAAGTGTACGATTGAGAATTGTTATTAGGAGAGAGATGACGATATGTAATGATGATGAAAATAATGATAATGATGATAACAGCCGTAATTACTACTATTAATACCACCACTACTATTACTACTACCACCACCACTACTATTACTAGCACTACCACCACTACTACTATTACTAGCACTACCACCACCACTACTATTACTTGCACTACCACCACTATACTAATAATAATAACAATAATAATAATAGTACGAATATCTTAAAATAATAATAATAATAAACGCTACAAAATAACAATAAACTGCTCAAAAGTATAAGTTAGATACTAATTTAAGTATAAAATCCACGTAATATTAATACTGTACTTATTCTCACTTTATAACTATGATAGAAATTTACTTAAAGACAATTTATCAAGTTATTTTGATTTTGATACAGAAACGAGCCTAAAATTAATTGGATTCTAGTTATTTATGGTGAATAGTTATTGAAAATCTCGTGAATAATATGCCTGTCTGTCTCAGTCGCCCGAACAACCTTACTCTTGCTAGTAATTCACAATTATGAGCGATTATTTGGTTTAATTTGAGTCATGTTTATATATCACGACCGAATGCATTTCCAAGATGGCGGCTTCCGGTTGTTTCCAAGATGGCGACTTCCGGGTTGCTCTCAGATGATCTTTCTAAAAAAAATAGTCAATCAATAAGTAAAATAAATACAATTAATATTGCTACTTTAAAAGATAATAATAATAATAAAGTACGATAATAATACTTTTCATTACCACTACTACAACAACTACTACCACTACTACTACTACTATTACCAGTACTATAACAACTACTACCACTACTACTACTATTACCAGTACTATAACTACTACTACCATTACTACTACTATTACCACTACTACAACAACTACTACCACTACTACTACTATTACCAGTACTATAACTACTACTACCACTACTACTACTATTCAATCCAGTACTATAACTACTACTACCATTACTACTACTATTACCACTACTACAACAACTACTACCACTAATAATAATAATAACAATAATATAAGAATAAATAAATAAACGCCTCTGGATAAATTTGTTTGGGTAAATCCAAGAGTTAAATCCCCCCCAGGAGGAGATTAACGGGATTACTGGCTACCTACAGCACAGGAAGACCGATTAGCCAGTCAAGTTGCGGATTAAGGAGTCAAGCGGGGGGATTAGCCACTCCAAAACAGGGATTAGCGAGTCAGAGAGGAGAGGTAGGGGTAGGTTAGGTTAGGTTGGTATAAACTGAAGACGATTTCTTGGTTCTGATTGGTTGATTAATTAATTATCTGATTGGTTAGCCGGTTCATTGACTAATTATCTGATTGGTTAGCCGGTTGATTAGCTAATTATCTGATTGGTTTGCCGGATTAACAATTAAGAACTATATCCGTTCTCATGTGGTCAGCATTCACGTCAGTTTTTACCCATTTTAGGTAAGTTTTAGTTAATTATTTCCACCAGTAATAAGGTAAGTGTAATTATGAACTATTGAGGGTTAATTAGTTAGGGTTGGTAAGTGATTTTAGTGTTAATTGAGGTATTTAGAAAAGGTTTGATTATGGTAAAGCACATAGCCAGAGATGTCAACAATGGACCCGTCAACTCTTCGTGAAGTTGATATTTTAAGCTTCTCTCTTGTTAATGGCGTAATATCTTTTTTAAATATTAAACTATTCAACCGTGGTAATATTTCAAGGATATATTCAATATTTACGCATCTGTAGTTATTTTTAATGGGGAAATATCGTCATTATTGCCTCGGGGCTTATGACGTCACGGATATTGTCATTCATTATAGCTTAAATATTTTACATTAATTATTTGTTTACGTTCACAAAAATAGTTAATAATGCTCTAAAAATTGAAAAACTAAATTTATTATTATTAGTAGTAGTAGTAATAGTCGTAGTAGTAGTGACATTATTATTATTATTATTATTATTTGTATTAGTATTATTATTATCGTATTATTTTTATTATTATTTCTGTAATATGTTGGTGAAAGTAATGGTAGATTTCAGAATCGTGAAAAATACCGTACATTTTCACCCACTCGTTAAACTGGGTGTAAAGGCGGTGCTGGTATAAGGGAAAGCGAGCCAGATAGTTTTAAATAAATTCAATTGATTAACACAACAATTGGCGGGAAGTCAACCATAATAATACATGACATGGCAACTCTTACCTTTTGCCGCCAAATCTATCAAAACATTACGTTGCCACATTGATCTTATTATATTTCTGAGGTAATGGTAATTTATCCTGTGGTTTAAATTACGTTAAGTTATTGATTAGTGATTGGGTTATTGATTAGGATTAGTTGAGGTTTGGATATTGGGGTTAGTTAGGTGAAGATAATTAGGTTAGGTTAGAGTATCGTTGGCAACTCAGTGATTCGCCACGGGTGTCATGGCGTTGATCTCTCTATCCCGACCTGATTTTGGGTAATATTTTGGTCGCTTAGATGTCGCCGCCGCTACCGCTACCGCCGCTACCGCTACCGCCTCAGCCTCTGCCGCCACCGCCACATTGGAATTCTTGTGCCCCGAAAATGATGGATTCGGGAAGGCCACTGTGATGAATAAGCCATAGTGGTTCAACAGTGGCTCTTGTGTGGTGAAGTTTTATTTAGTGAAATCTCAAATAAACTGTTGAGATTTTCACAACCAGGCTGGCGATCTTGCGTCTGGCGAAGGGTACACTGTTGAGATCTTTACTACCAGGCTGGCGATCTTGCGTCTGGCGAAGGGTACACTGTTGAGATCTTTACTACCAGGCTGGCGATCTTGCGTCTGGCGAAGGGTACACTGTTGAGATCTTTACTACCAGGCTGGCGATCTGCGTCTGGCGAAGGGTACACTGTTGAGATCTTTACTACCAGGCTAGCGATCTTGCGTCTGGCGAAGGGTACACTGTTGAGATCTTTACTACCAGGCTGGCGATCTTGCGTCTGGCGAAGGGTACACTGTTGAGATCTCCACAACCAAAGCTGGCGATCGTGCGTCTGGCGAAGGGTACACTGTTGAGTTCTTTACTACCAGGCTGGCGATCGTGCGTCTGGCGGAGTGTCTATATTGCTGTTAGTATTGCGATATAACTAAAAGTCCAGGGCGCCTCTAACAAACCCAGGGCGCCTCTAACAAACCCAGGGCGCTCTAACAAACCCAGGGCGCCTCTAACAAACCCAGGGCGCCTCTAACAAACCCAGGGCGTCTCTAACAAACCCAGGGCGTCTAACACCCAGCCCTAACAAACCCAGGCGCCTCTAACAAACCCAGGGCGTTCCTAACAAACCCAGGGCGCTCTCTAACAAACCCAGGGCGCCTCTAACAAACCCAGGGCGTCTCAACAAACCCAGGCGCTCTAACAAACCCAGGCGCCTCTAACAAACCACCCAGGGCGTTCTAACAAACCCAGGGCGCCTCTCTAACAAACCCAGGGCGCTCTCTAACAAACCCAGGGCGTCTCTAACAAACCCAGGGCGTCTCTAACAAACCCAGGGCGTCTCTAACAAACCCAGGGCGCCTCTAACAAACCCAGGCGTTCTAACAAACCCAGGGCGCTCTACAAACCCAGGGCGCTCTAACAAACCCAGGGCGCCTCTATCAAACCCAGGGCGCCTCTAACAAAACCCAGGGCGCTCTAACAAACCCAGGGCGTCTCTAACAAACCCAGGGCGCCTCTAACAAACCCAGGGCGTCTCTAACAAACCCAGGCGTCTCTAACAAACCCAGGCGTCTCTAACAAACCCAGGCGCCTCTAACAAACCCAGGGCGTCCTACAAACCGAGGGCGCCTCTAACAAACCCAGGCGCCTCTAACAAACCCAGGGCGTCTTAACAAACCGAGGGCGCCTCTAACAAACCCAGGGCGTCTTCAAACCCAGGGCGCCTCTAACAAACCCAGGGCGCTCTAACAAACCCAGGGCGCTCTAACAAACCCAGGGCGCTCTCTAACAAACCCAGGGCGTCTCTAACAAACCGAGGGCGCTCTAACAAAACCCAGGGCGTCTCTAACCAAACCCAGGGCGCCTCTAACAAAACCCAGGGCGCCTAACAAACCCAGGGCGCCTCTAACAAACCCAGGGCGTCTCTAACAAACCCAGGGCGCCTCTAACAAACCCAGGGCGTTCTAACAAACCCAGGGCGTTCTAACAAACCCAGGGCGTCTCTAACAAACCCAGGGCGTCTCTAACAAACCCAGGCGTCTCTAACAAACCCAGGGCGCCTCTAACAAACCCAGGGCGCTTCTAACAAACCCAGGGCGTCTTAACAAAACCCAGGGCGCCTCTAACAAACCTACAAGGGACAGTTAACAAAGGCGGCACAATTAGACACGGCTGTCAGCGCCTCAACAACTCTTTGAACGATAAAATTCAAACGCGGCGCCGACACCTTCTGGTTAGTGGCGGTGTGGAAAGCTCTCTCTCGTTCACTTTCTCCCATACACATACACACATAGCCTATAGCCCTATACACACACACACCTATATGATGCATACCTCTTAACTTTGTGTATGTATATAGTCTATAGGTGTGTGTAGGTGTGTGTGTAAGTGTGCGTGTGTGTATATATGTGTAAGCTCTGTGTGTGTGTTTGTGCATGTAGGCTGTTTTGTGTATATGTATGTGTGCGTCTTTTTATGTATATGTAGGCTATGTGTGTGTGTATAGGTTGAGCGTATGTGAATGTGTGTGTGTGTGTGTGTTTGCGTGTGTGTGTGTGTATGTGTTTGTGTGTGTAATATCCATAACATAGGCCTAATGAGACTACCTTAACTAGATACCTTCACTCAGCACCAATTAGGAGACAAGACTAAGATAGAGAATATATTGGTAAAGGTCCTTCCCTCCTCCTACTCCCTCCATCCTTCCCTCCTCCTACTCCCTCCATCCTTCCCTCCTCCCACTCCCTCCATCACCCTCCCTCCATCACCCTCCCTCCATCAACACACATTAGCAGCGAGGAAGGCCCACCACTGTACCGAGGCGGCCATCTTGTATATGGGACAGACTCTGGTACACAGTGATCGTCTTTTGTCTTGGTGTGTTGTGGCCATCTGGTGGTCACAGCGTCAACTATTGTACTGTGGCGCCGCTAATGACCAACATATTGTATACCTTGTGTTGTGTTCTGGGTCTTAAACCTTCGTAACTTATGTGTTTTTTCTGTAATTGGAGGTGTGAGAATGTATCTAACTGTCTCACTTATACGCTACGACACAAAGATGGATTCTCAAAGGTTCCGCAGTTAAACTTCCTCTCTCTCTCTCTCTCTCTCTCTCTCTCTCTCTCTCTCTCTCTCTCTCAAATGTTATAATGAATTAATCTCTCGCAGTGACTAATTTAAGTTATTTACCCAATGGCCGTGAGGTGCGGTCATGCAGAGGCCAGTGGGCTGTGTATACTCCCTCCATTGCTCTTGATCGCCTTTTTAGTTACAAGACTAGCGAGGTCATCCTTGTGAGACCTCACTTGGATTATGTGGTTCAGTTCTGGTCACCGTACTACAGAATGGATATAGAATCCCCTATAGAAAGAATTCAGAGGAGAATGACAAGGCTAATCCCGGGCATAAGGAACCTTGAGTACAGAGACAGGTTAAAGCATCTTAATTTGCACTCCCTCGAGAGACGTAGAGTGAGGGGCGATATGATCGAGGTGTATAAACGGAAGTCAGGGCTAAACAAAGGTGATATAACAAAGGTACTTAAACTATCCAACCAGGAGCGAACTCGTAACAATGGTTTTAAATTAGACAAATTTAGATTTAGGCGCGAGATAGGTAAACACTGGTTTGGAAATTGAGTAGTGGATGAGTGGAACAAGTTACCAAACATCATCATTAACTCGAATACGCTGGATAGCTTCAAACATAGGTTGGATGGGTATATGAGCAATAGGGGTTGGGTGTAAATGGGACTGCCCAGTATGGGCCAATAGGCCTGCTGCAGTTTCCTCCATTCTTATGTTCTTACGCACTTTGTTGCCTCGGTTATTTTGTAGCCCATTACTGTTCTTGATTCCACAGCTTGTGTTGGCAGACTGTTCCATAGGTCTACCAGCCTCTGTGTGTTCCATAGGTCTACCAGCCTCTGTGTGAAGAAGTATTTCCTTATATTTGGTCTATGTGATAACTTGGCCAGCTTATAGTTATGGCCCCTCGTGTTGGTGGTGCAGGACATCACAATGACATGTCCCGGGTTCATGTTTTCATCACTTCCAGGATTATGAATGTTTCAGTTAGATCTGCCCCATTGTGTCTTGTCTGAAGGGTTGTTAGTCCTAAGGCCTTCAGTCTACTTGGATGATCAGTAATATAGTTCAGGAATCATCTTAGTCGCTCTGTGTTGAACCTTTACCAGGGATGTTAAGTCTTTCTGGAGGTATAAGGTTTCCATGCCTGTATACAGTAATCCAGACTGATAAGCACTTGAGATTTGTGCAGTTGAAGGAGCATTTTCTTATCTTGGTATTTGAAGGTACAACTTATAATTCCTTTATATTGGTTGATGTATCCTCTCTCTCTCTCTCTCTCTCTCTCTCTGCCTATACCTCTCTCTCTCTCTCTCTCTCCTTAAACCACTTATAACCTTCTCACAAAATTTTGATAGAGAGTCAGTCTTTTGTGGTCTAGCCATGTAGAGTGGGGTGAAGGAGGGTGAGGGAGGGAGGGAAAGGTAAAGAGAAAAGAAGACAGAGAGGAGGAGGAGGAAAGAGAATGTGGAGTGATGAAAAGACAGAAGAGATTGGTAGACTACCTCCCTCTCTCTCTCCTCTCTTCTTCCCCACAAGCCCTTGCCTTTTTCGTTCTCCTTTTCCTCCCATCCTCCTCTCCCTCCTTCTGGCATCTCTTTTCTCTCCCTCCCTCTCCCTCTCCTCCCTGCATGTATTCCTCCCCCTCCCTCCCTCCTCCCCTCCTCCCTCCCTCCTCCCTCCCCACAAACACCTCCCCTCAACAGTAGTTAAGCCGCGTTATCCCCGCTAACTTGGCCCTTCCTCTGTACACCTAAACACCTATTTGTGTGTCTGTCTGTCTGTCTGTCTCTCTCTCTCTCTCTCTCTCTCTCTCTAATAATAATAAACAGTAATCCTCAGTTCAGAATTTAATGCCAAGTATTTTAGGTTACATTAAATACCCATAATAACATTTTTTCATTGAGAATTATTTGGATCCATCAACTAAAAATCAACAATCGTCAATTCCATCTTCCAGAATTTATTGCCTCGTGTTGAGAATTTTGGGGGGAGAATTGTTGTAGTTTTCGGGGGAGTTTCTCATAAGTTGTTAATAATTCTTAGCTAAAAATCTTTCGTCTTGTGTCAAAAATTCTCACGAACTTAAAAAATAAAATTCCCCACCAACTTAGAGAAATTCCCCTCCAACTTCAAAAAAATTCCCCACCAACTTAAGAAAAATCCCCACCAACCTAAAAAATTCCCCACCAACTTTAGAAAAATCCCCACCAACTTAAGAAAATTCCCCACCAACTTAAGAAAAATCCCCACCAACCTAAAAAATTCCCCACCAACTTAAGAAAAATCCCCACCAACTCAAAAAATCCCTACTTGAGAACTTAACCAAAATGGCCTAACATAACACCACTTTATATTATATGTATCTGAACCACTATAGCTGCCATTATAATATATAAAGTATACATTAGTTATATATGAGGTATAAGGAGTCACATATAAGGTATAAGGAGTCATATATAAGGTATAAGGAGTCATATATAGGACAGATATAGGGTATAAGGGCCGGGTTTATATATTGTGTTGATAGTGTATAGGAGAGGCTGGTGCCCCATACTGTTGTGGTGACAAATATTTATCTCTCTTATTGTGCTGTGGGGGAGGGGTGATGGAGGAGGGGGTGGGAGGTGATGGAGGGGAGGTTGATGGAGGGAGGTGGAAAGAGAGAGGGTGAAGGAGAGGAGGAGGAGAGAGGAGAAATAGAGGGGTGAAGAGGAGAGAGAGAGAGAGAGAGGGGAGGTGAAGGGAGAGGAGGAGGAAGAGAAAGCAGAAGAGGGGTAGAAGGAGGAGAGGGGGGGAGGGAGGAGGAGGTCAGTCTTCCTCTTGACTGATGAGGAAGGCATACAATGATGAGGAAGAGTCATTGTGAGTACCCCTGATGGTCCATAACCAGTGGATGATGGTGGTGGTGGTGGTGGTGGTGGTGGTGGTGGTGGTAGTGGTGGTGGTGGTGGTGAAAATTGGTGGTGGTGAGGGTGGTGGTGGTGGTGAGGCAGTGAGGTGGTGAGGTGGTGGTGGTGGTGGTGGTGGTGGTGGTGGTGGTGGTGGTGGTGGTGGTGAGTGGTAGTGGTGGTGATGGTTGGTGGTGGTGATGGTGCTGGTGGTAGTGGTGGTGGTTGTGTGGAATGATGGTCCTCTGATAGATGATGGTGGTATACTTGTGGTAAACATCGATGAGTGGTAGTTGTGGTAGGTGATAGCGTTGACGTGTCGGAGAGGAAAACGATTTGTGATTTGAAACCCTCCCCCCTCTCCCCTCCCTCTCCTCTCTCCCCTCCCTCTCCTCTCTCCCCCTCCCTCTCCTCCCCCCTCCCCTCCTCCTCCTCCCCTCCTCCTCCCTCTCCTCCCCCTCCCCTCCCCCTCTCCCCCTCCTCTCCTCTCTCCCCCTCCCTCCTCCTCCCCCCCTCTCTCTATACAGTAGCGGACTATTGACAAAAACGACAGTGTATTAACCCGGGTCAAAACAGTACTATACCACACAACTAACCCCCCCTCCCCCACCCTCCCGAAAGGCGATAGTCCCGTGTTGTGTGGGCAGGATTTTGGGCATTATATGGGTGGGCTTTGTGGGCGGTGGGCGGGTATCTAAGGCCACCCAGTGCTTACCTGCCCTGACCTTACCTGCTGGATAAATGAAGTCAGGGTATAATTCCAAGCTTCCTATAGTGGCCAGTGTCTCTCTCTCTCTCTCTCTCTCTCTCTCTCTCTCTCTCTCTCTCTCTCTCTCTCTCTCTCTCTCTCTCTCTCTCTCTCTCTCTCTCTCTCTCTCTCTCTCTCTCTCCATGCATAGATACAAGAACTTATACCTATACATACATACATACATACATACATACATACATACATACATACAGTCACTGAAATAGATAGGCACATACATATGAACGTATATCAATACTCGTGCAGACAGACAGACAGACAGACAGACAGACAGACAGACAGACTTGTGCTTTGCTATACTTATAATATGCTATGCACTTCTATGTAATATTTCGTTGTTTTATGGTTGCTATACTTTTGCTATGCTTTGTAATGGGTAATTTTGCTATGCTAGTGTACAGAGAATTTGTGGTGTGGTAGTAGTGGTGGTGGCAGTAGTGGTGATGATGATGGTTGTAGTAGTAATAGCAGTGGTAGAAATAGTAGAAATAGTTGTTGTTGTAGTAGTAGTAGTAGTAGTAGTAGTAGTAGTAGTAGTAGTAGTAGTAATAGCACTAATAGTAGCAGTAGTAATAGTCGTAGTAGTAGTAGCAGTAGTGGTAATAGCAGTAATAGTAATGCTAGTAGTAGTAGCAGTAATAGTAGTAAAGTAGTAGTCATCAGTCACACACCGTCTATTGAACAGCCAAGAATCCTTCCCTCACCCAACAATACCCACTCAGAGGTCACACGCAGGTCAGGTGAAGGTCAGGAAGGGTCATAAGAAGTTATAGGAACTAGGTAGAGTCAGATAGGGTCATCTTAGGTCAGGTAGGGGTCAAATCTTTAAAAAAAAATCGTAATTATGACTTATAAAACCAATATGTCATTAAAATATCACAATAATCTGGGTTTTTTTAAGGTTTTATCATTAATTAAACCATTTACCATAAAACAAAATCCCAAGACCCGGTTTAACTTTTTGAAGGCGTTCTCGATCTTACCTAAAAGCGATTCAATTACGTTCCTAAGATAGACTGATTTCGGAGGTTCCAATATTCTTTGTTTACGATCATTTAGAAGACTTTTGTAATGTATTTTTTGTCCATAATTTGTTGTTATTATTATTTACTTGTTCTTGTTTATTGTTATTGTCGCTGTTTTTGTTATTATTATTATTATAATTTATTACGTATTATCTCAGCTGTTTATTTATTTGTTTATCAGAATTATTATTTATCCTTCTTAATTTATTGCATATAGTTTTTATCTTATTTATTTATCCTTTATCAATGTGTTTGTATCTCCGTTCGTAAACAACTTCCTCAAATTCAAGTGAGAAATATTGGAATAGAGCGAGAAATATTGGAAATGTGGGAGAAATATTGGAAATGTGGGAGAAATGCAGAAATAGTGAGAAATACTGTAAATAGAGGAAAATACTGTAAATAGAGCGAGAAATACTGTAAATAGGAAAGCGAGAAATATTGGAATAGAGCGAGAAATAATGTAAATAGAGTGAGAAATACTGTAAATAGAGTGAGAAATACTGTAAATAGAGCGAGAAATACTGTAAATAGAGCGAGAAATATTGGAATAGAGCGAAATAATGTAAATAGAGTGAGAAATACTGTAAATAGGTGAGAATACTGTAAAAGAAGAAATACTGTAAATGGGCAGAAATATTGGAATAGAGCGAGAAATATTGGAAATGTGGGAGAAATATTGGAAATGTGGGAGAAATATCAGAAATAGAGACGGAAATACCAGAAATAAAAATAATGGAATACAAATATCAGAAATAAAGACGAAAATACCAGAAATATCGGAAATAGAGAAATAAATACCAGAAATATCGGAAATAGAGACGGAAATACCAGAAATAGAGAGAAATATCAGAGAATCAGATAAATATTTGAAGTTTTGTAGTTATTTTAGGAGGGAGGCGTCACAGTGTGGTCGTGTAAGGTAGGAATGTGGGTTAGCAAGAGGCTGTGGTTGGCGGCGTTGGGTTCAGAGTGTCTAATGGAGTGAACCTAATATGTGTGAAGTTTTGTAGTTATTTTAGGAGGGAGGCGTCACAGTGTGGTCGTGTAAGGTAGGAATGTGGGTTAGCAAGAGGCTGTGGTTGGCGGCGTTGGGTTCAGAGTGTCTAATGGAGTGAACCTAATTGTGTGACGTTTGACCGCTGCGGCTACTGGAGGAGGAGGCTATTTCTGGGCTACTGGGGGTTACTGGAGGAGGAGGAGGCTATTGCTGGGCTACTGGGGGTTACTGGAGGAGGAGGCTATTGCTGGGCTACTGGGGGTTACTGGAGGAGGAGGCTATTGCTGGGCTACTGGGGGTTACTGGAGGAGGAGGAGGCTATTGCTGGGCTACTGGAGGCTACTGGGGGTTACTGGACTGGAGGAGGAGGCTATTGCTGGGCTACTGGGGGTTACTGGAGGAGGAGGCTATTGCTGGGCTACTGGGGGTTACTGGAGGAGGAGGCTATTGCTGGGCTACTGGGGGTTACTGGAGGAGGAGGAGGCTATTGCTGGGCTACTGGAGGCTACTGGACTGTCTATATAGGGTTACTCGAGGAGGCTACTGGATTGTAGATAGGGCACTCCAGGGACTACCACGACTGTCTTGGGCTAGAGCTATGTAGGAGGCTACTATAGTGGGCTGTCTATAGGGCTATCGGAAACTATCGGAGACTACTGGAGTATAGATAGGGCTCCCCGTGGACTATCAAGACTGTCTAGGGCTCTCCAAAGACTATCAGGACTGTATAGGGCTATCTGAGGAGGCTACTGAACTCTAGGGCTCTAGGGCTACTGAACTCGAGGTGAAAAATGTTAAACCCGCTTTATCTAGACTACCATAGGCTATTACAACTTCCCAGGGACTATCAGAGGCTATTTACGAACACCTTGGGTTATTTAGAACTTCAGGGCTACGTACGGAATATCAGGGCTACTAATGGCTCTCTAAGGCTACGTGAGGCTAGTGACTATTACATATGACTATTAGAAACTATATGGCTACCCCAAGAATATGTGAAGATGTTCAGGACTACCCAGAAACTATGTGGAGATGCCCAGGGATACCCAAGGTTGATCGGGGCTATAACTAGGATTTGTCAGGGCTATCCAGGGCTATCTAAGAACATTATCACCACCAGGGCTACATCTCTCTCTCTCTCCATAACACAACAAAGCGGGTTCCCTCCTTTAAAAATTCCTATTTCATAACAAAAAATATTATACAATAGAGGGTCATATCCACCAATCAAAGGCCGTGGGAACGTGGATGCTCCGCCCCCTCCAGTACTCTGTGAGGCCATTGGTGCAGCGACGATTTATCTTCGCCTCTTCAGATAAGTTGCCCCGCCCATCTTCTCTGACGTCATAGTGTTGCCACGTGCATGTCATGTAAATAAAGTCCTTATTGTTATGTACAGGATAAATAAACATACATACATTCATATATATGTACACACACTTATACGTACATAAACAGTAATATGCAGACACAGATACGCACATACACCTACGTATATTGCACATAGCTTACGTAAACACATCTGCACACTAACATACCCTCACATACATACAGAGACAAGTACACACACACACACACACACACACTCTCTCTCTCTCTCTCTCTCTCTCTCTCTCTCTCTCTCTCTCTCTCTCTCTTTCTGTTCTATCTGAGTTTATTTCTATCTCGAAGGACCGTATGATGGCGCACTGTTCATTTGTTCTTGTTCATTATTAGTGTTCTTGTTCACTGTTCATATGTTCTTGTTTATTATTGTTGTTCTTGTTCACTGTAGATGTTATTCGGTGTTCTTATATAGTTCCTGTAGGTGTGTACTTGTTCTATGTTATGTTACTCTTGTAGTTTTGTTCTTGTTCTCTCCTTGTAGCTGTGTTCTTGTTCTCTTGTTCTTATAGCTGTGTTCTTGGTCTGTTGTTCTTGTAGCTGTGATCTTGTTCTTGTTCTCTGTTCACGTCATGTTCATTGTTCTCTATTTACTTGTATAATCTAATACATTTCGTCTGTGTATCTATGCTATTCCTAAATTAATCTATGTATCTATAACTAATTTCTAGTTAATTGATTATTATATTTATACGTATAATTATCACCTATAACAACTATAACTTAATAAATTATATACAAAGGTTCTCAGAGCTATTGAATATTTGACTGTGTTTACCAGAGGTTCTCAGAGCTGTTGAATATTTGACTGTGTTTACCAAAGGTTCTCAGAGCTATTGAATATTTGACTGTGTTTACCAAAGGTTCTCAGAGCTATTGAATATTTGACTGTGTTTACCAGAGGTTCTCAGAGCTGTTGAATATTTGACTGTGTTTACCAAAGGTTCTCAGAGCTATTGAATATTTGATTGTGTTTACCAAAGGTTCTCAGAGCTATTGAATATTTGACTGTGTTTACCAGAGGTTCTCAGAGCTGTTGAATATTTGACTGTGTTTACCAGAGGTTCTCAGAGCTATTGAATATTTGACTGTGTTTACCAGAGGTTCTCAGAGCTATTGAATATTTGACTGTGTTTACCAAAGGTTCTCAGAGCTATTGAATATTTGACTGTGTTTACCAAAGGTTCTCAGAGCTATTGAATATTTGACTGTTTAGGTGAGAGAGAGAGAGAGAGAGAGAGAGTCAGACAGAGAGACAGACAGACAAGCAGAGAGGAAGACAGACAAACAGAGAAGCAGACAGACAACTAAAGAGGAAAGGTATAATCTTTCTCTCTCTCTCTCTCTCCTCATTATCCCCCCTCACCTCTCACACCCACCTCACCCCCCACTGAGGTCACCTGATGGAGACGTCAACGAAGGGTGACAACCGACCTAATTAGTAGACAGGTGTAAATTGTTCACCTTGAGTCAGGCTCTCTCTCTCTCTCTCTCTCTCTCTCTCTCTCTCTCTCTCTCCGTGTGTTAATGTGAGATAGTTTATTATCTTTACTCTAGTTGATTAATTTATATACGACAGATACAAGTACAGGTGTGTGGGAACTCGACGGGTATAATTTTATCTTGTGAATGGATGAGGTTGGGTTGGCGCCTCCAGGGAGATATTAAGTGTTCCTCTCTACCTGTGCCTCACCCGTGACCTGTCTTAATGACCTACTTGACCTGTGTGACCTGTCAGCGACCTCGAGATGAAATACACCGACCCAAGATTGAGATGTCAAATGAGTCTGTACCGACACTCCCTGGTTGGTTGAGACCTTCTCCTACACAGCCAATAGGATTCGTAGATATTTTATATGGTGTGTTCTGATTGGCTGTGTAAGGGGACCGGTCTGTTTACCATCGACTTTAATTGAAACACTATTTTTCCCTTCCTTCACTCCACCGATATCTGACCTACAGTCCATGTACGCCAATAGTAATCGCAATTGGTTGTATCCTTCTTTGTGATTGGCTGGGGGAAGGTGTGACAGTGACTGGGGATGAGCTCCGAGTAACGCTGGTTCACAATAGGGTCACAAGCCTTCTGACATAAATAAAAGGATTAAATCAGTTAATTTCAACAACCTTCTGGTGTATAGTGACCTTATACTCTCCCTCCCGATGCTCAGATGTTTTTACGTTTATTGTTTACTTGTAATTGAAGATATTAGAACATTTATAATCGGTTAACTCTACGACACAAAAATGGATTCTCAAAATATAAACATACATAGCTGACGTAAGTGTATAAGATACGTTCTTTTCTTACAT
This sequence comes from Homarus americanus, assembly GCF_018991925.1. NCBI lineage: Eukaryota > Metazoa > Arthropoda > Malacostraca > Decapoda > Nephropidae > Homarus > Homarus americanus. The sequence goes on along the minus strand of NW_024747582.1, from coordinate 2,958,247 downwards.
CAATAATTAAGAGGGAAATATAACTAAGGGACCTTTGAGAATATTAAAATTTATTGTTTCGTATTCCCAGTAGATACCCCCTTCCATTCCCTCCTCCTCCCCCTTCCATTTCCACGCCCTTTCCACCCTCCCCCTCTTCCCAGCCACCAGACCCCCGCCATCTGGAGATTGAGATGTCAACTTGACAACCGAAACTAATTTGGTCATGTAGTGTGTGTGTGTGTGTGCAATATCTAATTACATCGTTTATATACTTACACCCTGACACATGCGTTTGTCAGTGTGTTTATATACTGTACACACTGTAAAAAGCTCTACTCGTATTGTTCCATAAAGATACATGTTAGTTATCTGAAAGTCAAGCGATTCACATTACGCTTGAGTCACCCATTGAAATATACGTTTTCTCTCATATGTTTACATCCCATCTCCCTTCAAGATGTGTTCTGTTAATGCTTATAAATTTTAAATTGCAATTGAACGGATATATATATATATATATATATATATATATATATATATATATATATATATATATATATTACTCAAAAGGTCCACCAGAATATCATAATACGGTATTAACCTCGGCCACAAGTACTGCCCCTGGTGGACGGATCTGTCAACTTACTCCTTGATGTAAATACAATAGCTAATACGATTAACATGTTCACAATCTATGTATCCGTCCACCCGTCTATCTACACATACATATCTGTTTATTTATATATATATATATATATATATATATATATATATATATATATATATATATATATATATATATATATATATATACTCATCTATGTAGTATTACTAATAAGCGGTAACAACCCAGTTAGATAATTACCGTCTGCTTTTTCAGGTAAGGTTTTCTGAGTAAAACTTTCTATTGACATGAAAAGTGTACTATTATTCTTAGATATTAATAAATGTGTTGCTAAACTTTAAGATATTTTAAGATATAATTGAGTATAAACAGAAATGTTGGTGGAGTTGGCGCAGTGAGCGGCAACAGATGCTGGAGACATTGAGTGTACCATTCGTGTTTATATTATTTTACGCAAATTACTTATTTATTTAAAAATATATTTGCTTTATATCACTAGATAACAAAAAAAAATTTAACTTTGTATTAAAATTTGTTTAAATGACCAAAGTTGGATTTTTTAGGGTGTTTACTCACTACTTGAGGTGGCAGGAGGACGCCATGGTGTACCGGGCCAGGAGGAGGACCGCTGTTGCTCTTCATATTTACGGTATGTTTTACTTCCTCTTTATTCAAGTGATTAAATTAATACTTAAGCAAATGTATTGATACATTAAGGTTATTTATAGGTCGGATCATTGTAATTTAATATACTGAAGACCGTATTTCCGGATATTATTGTAGGAATTTGTCAATGGAACAATGATGGCCGTCAACTTGATGGCCCGAGGAATTTTGTTAATTGTGTTTACTATAGAAGTTAATGGAGCAGCCATGGGAGGGTTATGGCGCTGGCCAGTTCAACTTTAACTAGCATATGCTTCAACAGGTCAACACTTGCCATCTGCCTCCCTCCATTTACGGTATTATTACAGTTTCAGCCACAACTCGGTTAGAGCAATTTTGTGTTTACCATATCTTTGTTAACAGGAAGATTTTCTAATACCACTTCCGTCGATATTTGATATTAACCGAGAAGGTAAATTCACACAAATTAACGTAAATCTGCAGTCTGTTTATAGCTGTCCCGTTCAGTCTGAGCCATACTGTACTGTACTTTCACATCCACAAAAAACGTAAAATTACACCATGATAGTTGCTCTCGTTGGTACCAGATGTCAAAATAAGTACCTTCTGATTAATATGGCAGGGACGGCATAAAAGTTAGGTAAGGTTGGGTAGGTTGGTTAGGTCAGGTTGTATAGGGGGTGATAACTCCAAGACTACTCATTTCCGATAGAAATGTAGGTCAAATTCGAATTAATCGCACCAAATACCATGGGAAAATACAAGGTATTATTTTACTTTCGAACATAGCTCCTGTGAAAGTTATTAACTACTGAAACATTTAGATCTCGCTGTTATGAGCATTTTGAAGCCCATATATAAATGGCGGAAATGGATAATAGCGACACAATTGAATTTAATTCATTTTAAGTAGTTTTCAGTCTTCGTCTCTGAGATACTGCACATCTTCATGCATGCACAATGTTGACTGACATCATCCAATCGTGATCAATGAGGTATCGATTTCATCACGCGAATTTTTTTCAACCAATCACATTTGATTTTTCTCAAAGGAAGCAGCCTGGGGATGATTTTAATTCCGTTGACCAGTCTCCCAATGGCCGTTGTGGAAGTTGGTTGTCATTTGTGCTCCTACGATTATTTTAAGTTTATTTCAGAGTTTTACGAGAAAGACGACCATTCTATCCAATTCTTACGTAATCCTGGTCCTTCCACTTCTAACTAAGGTATTGTGCTTTTGGGCATGGCATGCCCCAAAGTTTTTAACTACTAAAACATTAAGTTAGTTTAAGCTAGGCCTACCGGGGGTCCGCCCCCGGCTAGGGGTCAGGTTAGGCCTGCCGGGGTCCGCCCCCGGCTAGGGGTCAGGTTAGGCCTGCCGGGGGTCCGGGGGCAGAGCGCCTGGCTAGGAGTTAGGTTAGGTCAGATGACTCGTTTTCGTGTTCACCCCCACCCCCCAAAAACCCCGATTTGCCAGGCTCTCCCCTATTAATGTTAGGAGGAGAGGGGCAAAAACAAGCAATTTCTGACAAAAATGAAGGTCAGATTTTTTTAAATACGCCAAAATACACTGAAAAAACATATTGGTCAAACCCTCGGCACTCGTATCCTAAAGTACAAATTTACCCAAAACAAAAAATTATGGTCAAACAGTATATACAGCAGTTGTGGCAGAAACTGTGTATGTACCCCATTTTTTTGTTAATAGTGGAGCAGACGGTTAGCGCCACTAGTTTTTGGAATTCTTTCATATTTTCCAGTTCTTTGGGTGATATTTGAAAAAAAAATCAATAAGACAAGTTATTTTCTAAAGTATTATAGCTGCTCCTCGACTTACGACGGGGTTAGGGACCCAAATCCAGGTTGTAAATCGAATTGGCCATAAGTCGAAAATGCTTAAATAATACATAGAAAATCTAAAATGTGTGTCTTTTTCTTCTTAGCACGACAAAACTCTCACTTTTAAGCATGCCAGCCATTTTAAAGTGAATTAAAAACGAAAATTTTGTCAGTACACAGCGCTATCACTAAGGTTGGGACTCGAAAATACGTAATTTGACAAAATTTTGTTACCACTGAGGCAGTCGTTTGTCCGGGTGGTCGTAAGTCGAGGAGTAGCAGTATTTTAGTTTCGATCGTGGGGTTGTGTTACATGTGGTTTTTTTTTTTTTTTCTTCTAAATACAGGAATGATGGAAACTAAAATTGTACCTATTCTAACTGTATTTTTATTCCGTTTTTCTTTGATTATGATCATAATTCTCAAATTTTTGGTTCAATTAAAAAATTTTGTTTGGTTAATCCTGGAGCAGATGGCTAATACCAGAATGTATTGTTCAGTTTTGTGAATTTTTCCCACAGATGTTCTTTGGATGATACAAAGTAAAACAAAAGTGATGCGACAATGCACAGAACCTAATAGGAGCGGTAAATTTATAGAGAAGCGCAATTCTTTCTTTGGATATTAAAAATGAGTTTTTCCTATGGTATTTGACGAGTTTCGAACAAATTTTATATTAATTTCGGTAATACACCGTGTTTTCTAGAAAAAGAAATTGCCTCATTATTTTTTCTGATGAAACTCGGCAATTGACTTAAAATAATCTCTCACAATGTCAGCACAGATCTTCCACCTGTTCAGCCATATCGGGTACTGAAAATTCAAATCTCCGCTCCCGACGCACCCTCGCACTGTTCATTGGTTAAGAAAAAAAAACTCTTGCCCAATGATAAGTCTCTTATCGCTGTAGCCAATAAGAAACATCCACATCACCCCCAACACATAAGCTGAAGACGCTTAAGAAGCGAAGACGGAGGTAAGGAGCACTGCGTGGGGGGGGGCAGACCTTCTCCACAAAAAGTAAGCAACAAATGGCAACACTTGTGACTGACCAAATCTAATAATTTTGTTAAATTAATATCTCGGTTATCCTTAATTTCCGGCGAAAATATCATATAAGAAAAATGTCTTAGAATTGTCTAAACATTACGAAATACATATTAATAACAGTGAGAGAAAGACCGGTGTAGTATTACTATAAATTAACCAAAATAAGTGCAACTTACTGGTACAACTTTGAAAGAAATTGTTTGCTAAACCAGGGAAGGGCCGAGCCCCTCACATGATGCTGTCCCCTTGGATCAACAGTCCCAGTTTGTCTCTGCCAGGGTTACATGATACAGTACTGTACAGTGTTAACTACTGTCATGGTTACATGCAAAGGTGGGCACGCGCAACTTTTTTTTAGCACAGCAACCGTAACTCTGCTGAAATAGTTGAGCCGCAGCCATTTTCAAAAAGTTTTGCCGCAACCGCAACGTGGAACTTTAAAAATAAATAAATAAACAAATACTAAAGTCATAACATTTGCCTATTTACAAGTAAATCAAAATATAATTGATACAAAAAAGTTAATATTTTCAATATTTTATTACAAAATTACAAAAAATTGCCTCACTGGCTTCAGTGGACTGGCTGTCAACAGTCGGTCACTTCAACTTCCGTGTCCTGGTCGGCAGGATCACTGCTGCTGCCACAGACTCCTCCTCGTCACAAAACGATCCGTATTACTAGTAATAACAAGAAATAAGACGACAAGAAACTGACGCCTTAACTGCAGTGCTACTGACTGCCTGACTGGTTATGATATGAATCAATCCTCCCTCCTTTCCCTCTCTGTAGTTGCCAGATTTCATCTTTCACATTAACTCTAGTTCCTAGAGTTTATGTGAAAGATGAATTCTGGCAACTACAGTGGGGGAAGGGAAGTGAGGGAGTGACGGAGGGAGGGGTCTCATCTGGTTTACAGTTCAGAAATATGCTGCCCGACCAGTATCATGTGTATGCTGAATCATTCCGTCAGAAACAGAAATTTTCGTAATGCTCGGCTCTAGGGATGCCCGGTTGTTTATGCGGTCGTATTCCAATTTTCAATTATTGCTGAAAAATTTTGCGCGTTATGCTTGAAAATGCTTGTAAAAGTTGCACTGCAACCAGTTCCGCAACTCTCTGGAAAAATTTGTGGCACAACTGCCTACCTTTGGTTACATGATACAGTACTGTTCAGTGTAAACTACTACCATGGTTACACACTGTACAGTGTTAACTATTGCCATGGTTACATGATACAGTACTGTACCTATATGAGTTAACCTGTTGTACTGTTTTCCATAATACAGTGAACCCTCACTTTACGCGGTTAATTCAACCCACGGCGGCCCGCGTAAAGTGAACAACATAACATATGGGATTAATTGAAATAGAGACCGGGCCGACCCCCAAACTCCACTTTTTCAGACACAATACCTACGTTGTAGTAAAAATAACTTCTTAATTTTATGATGGTATGCACACACAATTAATAATTAAGAGAAATATCAATAATATTAGGTTTTTTAACACTTACATTAGTAGAAAAGATGGCTGGGCACACGGGGATGGGGGTTGGTTCCGAGGCAGAGGGCAGATTATTGGCCCTCACCTGTATCACTTGTATCAATTGTATCACTATCCACCACAGAGGCTTGCAGGGCCTCTTTGTCAAACCCCTCAAAGTCCATATAAGTCCATATCCTCACTATAATTATCACTATCACTGACTTGGGCCGGCTGTGGTGGGTGAAGAACTCGGTAATGTTTTGATGACTGGGCGACCTTGTGCGCACCCTGCTCGCGCCGCTCTCCGCGTAAAGGGGTACACGCACCGCGGAATGTGAGCATTCCTGTTTCGGCAGGGTACCGCGTAAACGTGGAAATGCGGAATGTGGGACCGCGTAAAGCGAGGGTTGACTGTATACACATTGTAGTCTTAATGATACACTCTTTTAATTAAAAGATGCATGAAGTGTATAATAATACATACTTAAAATAACCTGTGTCAACAGAAGTGGTGTTGATGCAGCTGGAGGGTGGCATCAAGGTCCACAACCATTCATCAAAGGTGGACCAGTATAGCTTGGCAAGAATTACACCTTCCCAAGAAGTGTGCAGTCCAGTATGTGAGAGCCGCAACATATTTGACATCGTAAGTACAGTACTGTATATTCAATGTATTTTTTGCAGTTCCTATATGTAATTTCTTTAAAACACATAAACCCCATAGCCGGTACAGTACAGTAGATTAAAAACTACACCTGAAACACTGTTACATGTACAGGATATAATGTCTCATCACACCAGGTGAAATAAGCCACAACTCTCAGTGAAAACATCAATAATCAAGAGTCAGTCATCCAGTAGAATCATATGATCTTGGGGCAACTCTGTGTCACATAACTTTTGGACTGGTTGAAAGACTTGTTTAGATCTGCACTCTTTATTTCTTGTTATAATGGGATCTTTACCAATAATATCATACCTCTTTTAGCGAACCTCGGCCGACGGATATTCGTTTAGTACATAAAAAAAATATTGCCTTAATGAATAGTGTATAATAGTAAGTACATATACAGTAGTATCATTCAAGAAAAAAAGTCAATCAAGCATTAGTGAAAAAGAACTTACGATAAAGTCTGCCACCATCTTTGTCGTTTACATCATCTAAGCCAATCGGTGATCACTTCAAAATCTATAGTACTGTACTGTAAAGCCAGCGGGGTACACTGGGTACTTTCTTCCAAACATGTTGCATGTTTTGCTGGCTGCTGCACTCACTAGGTGTGAAAGTGCCATATGTACAGGAAAAGGGAAACGCCGGAGCACCTTGGCTTTCTTATTTATTTGAGACATCTCCAGCTCATAAGACCCATTAATCCCACTACCTTCCCACAAATGAGAGAAGAGCTTATATACAATGGGTGATCTGATATTGCATCAGGTCAGTAACATGAGACCCACTCATCACCTAACCCACCTTCATTGCAAGTGTTAAGACATATAAAGTTAGTTGTGTACTGGATTGGACATTCAGCAGAGTGGACAGTGTAGGCTCAAGATGACAGCATCTGCTCATGAGTACATAGAGTAGATTCTTGGAGAGTTTCCTTTTTGCATCTAATTCCTTTTCAATGATCATGTTGTGGAAGTTCTCATCTGTGATAACTTTGGCTTCGTGATCGATTTTGGGCCTTGTTGGTCGTGTGTTTGATGACTTTGGAATGGAGGTGCTGGCTGAAGGAAGGAGTTTATAATTATCTGCTCCAGGCTTCGTGATGGGGGGTGTCTTGGAAGAAACCTAGTATAGCTGTCTAAAAGTCTTTTGTGAATACCGTACTGCACTGTTGGAATCTTAAAAGACGAAGCAAGGTTTGGGCTACAAATGGATAATTAAAAAAAAAACATTTATTTTTTACATCATTCCCACCATCGAGAATTACCCCGGTCAACACTTGTACGGTATATCCTGACAATGTTTGGCTCCACTTACTGGCTGCTGTCAGTCTTCTTCCTCTACCATGATCATAGTGAAGAACACCACCACCACCATTGTCTTACACCCGCCTGTCCTGTTTGTACTGTACCAGAGTTCACGCAAGTGGCAACAAGCACAGTCTCATTTTATACACTGATGACAAGCCCAGAGTACAGTACAACACATAACAATACAGTACAGCACAGTACATGACCTGCAGTGTTTTATTGTAACAGAATTAGTCTTTATTTTACTCATCCTCTCCAGGGTTCATCATTCATCATCATTTTATAACTATTGTCCATGCTTGTGAGTGTTACTTGATGGCAGCTCTCAGTGGTGCTGCACAGTCTCTCTTGTCAGGTTCTTAACTTTAATGTCATTTCTTAAATCTCTCCATGATCCTTGTCCTGTCCCTGGCTCTTGGTCTCCACATGCCCAAACCATCTCCGCTTGCCTGCCCACCAATATTGTTCCTCTACCTGGCATAAACCCAAACTACATTTTGTTTATATCCTTTCTCTCCCTTATCTATTTCTCAATCACTGTTTCTTAACCTGATCTAGCTGCTTCAGGCACCCGTAGTTCCCATGTTCAAGTGCATCACCTTTACCCTTGTAAGTATCAGTTATATTCTTCCTCCAGTCATCTGGAACAGTACTGTACATTCCGTCATGATTAAACAAGTCAATTCGATCACCATTGACACCTATATCATGTACTACTATCTCGAGCTTTCGGCTAACGGATATATCACTGTAGTTGCAGGCGTTCCAATCTCTCTGGTAACTGAGGTTATGTAGAACAGGCACCAGTCTGGTGGCCCTCCTTTGGACATTTTCAATCAATTAGCAGTCTCTAGCACATCTCGGGGACCAGATGGAGTGACAGTGCTCCAGATGGGGAAGCATCTCATTCTTGAAGATTGATGGATCATCCAGATATCTAAATGATCATCTTATAAGACCTACTGTACTAGTTTTGTTGCCTGATTCACATAATTCTCACAATGAATAAATAAAAACAAACTGGTGAATGAGGCAGGTACAGTCCCCCTCCTCCCCACCTCCAGCACATTTACACATCGTTAGGCCTATATCAAATCTGATTAGACTGTTGTACAGTACTGTATCCCCATTATAGACAATACAGTATTGTAATAATGAATAAGGTAATAGATTTTATATATATAAATATTTTATGAACTGTACAGTCCATCTATTTTAACAGTAGAGCCCTTGTATATGCCTAGCCCTTAAAGAAATCAGCACCCATAAGGCTGGGAGTTTGACTACTTTTAGTGATGCCAGAGCAGCATTGTCTTCTGGGAGTCTTTCTGTCCCATCCACCATCTAGTTTGAGATATTTTTAGCTGGCTAGTGGTCCTCTGTCAGTAAGGACACAATGTGGATTTCTGTTGGGTATGTGTCTGTACAGTCCGAGGTAATGAGAGGGCTGACAAGGTGGTCAAGTCTGCTGCCTCATGTCATGCTCCTTCCCTCACAGACAATTCTTCCCCGCAGTTAGATCAGCCATCTGGGCCTCCTGGCAGCTACATTGGGACAATTTATCCATTTCTAACCTGTAGCGAGAGATTACAACATTTATCTATCCTTGGAAATATCCCTGAATACCCTACCATTATGAGACTGCCCTTGACCCATCTATGTATTGGACACACTCACCTCACCCACAGTTTCCTTATGGCCGGAGGACCACAGCATTATTGTAATGACTGCCTAGTGCCACTGACTGTGAGACACTTGCTGGTGACTTGGGGAGTTGTTTTCTGTCTGAGTGCCGGCAGGTGGATGGCTCCTCCATCTGAAAGGTGCTCACAGAGAGAAGTTCAGCACCTGTGGTGGATTTTTTAAATTTTTTTTTGTAATAGAGGTACTGTACTTAATCGCTTATGATTTTTAAATAAATATGGGATTTTATATTTTAATTTTGATATTTAAACTTAATAGGGTTTTATTTTACAGTATTTATATCATAGTTTAAAATTATGAGTTTCATTTTTGGCATTAAATGGCCACAGGCTGCAATGCTAGATACTTTACCCCATCAGTCACTCTGCTTAGTACACTATATATTAGTTAAGAGCTGCATATTGATGCCATCTTTTACTGATATGGTAGAGAAGACTAATATGCTGGAGTTTGATTAACTCTATATAGGAACAACTTTTCCAGACTTTTACAAATTGAAAATTGTTACTTTAAGTTTGTATGTCCTTTATGACCTGACACTGGTGTATATACTATTCAACACAGTGGTGTGGTGGCTCACTGGCAAGGTGACCTTTGTGGATGACGGAGGCCTCGGCTTCGACTGAAGACGTGTTGAACTGGACGAGTCAGAGGCAGTATTTTAAATGGTTCGTAAGTGATATTTATGTTTTACCTTAAATATTTCCCCTCTATTGTTACAGGTGAGAGAGATTACCTGGGTGTTGGTACAGGTGAGAGAGATTACCTGGGTGTTGGTACAGGTGAGAGAGATTACCTGGATGTTGGTACAGGTGAGAGAGATTACCTTGGTGTTGGTACAGGTGAGAGAGATTACCTGGGTGTTGGTACAGGTGAGAGAGATTACCTGGGTGAGTTAGATACAAATATTGGCAAGAATTTTTTTCCATGTAGATTGATGGCAAGATATTTATAGTTGAAGCTTATTATTGGTATTAATGGGTAAAAAGGAGGGGTAGCTGTGCCAGGTAAGGCAGAGACTGAGATGGATGAACGAAATAATCACAGTTGTGGTCCCAGAGATGCATCACCTGGCAGGCTGTAGCGCTGCCGACTCTAGACATGATGGTTCTTTATTAAACTGTCCTGTTCATTCGGTTGTTCCAAATGACAGGGTCGGTCTTCTATCGGTCATTAATTGTTATAAAACTTCAGATAATACAGGAGTCTTTTTGTCATTCTGTCTATGTAGTATACAAATTGGCCACAAGTTTAAGGTCAGCTGTGTTTAATACTGTATTTGTGACCCCTGTTGTGATGCCACTGACCTAGCTTGAACCTTGAGTGAATGTTAACAATAGACAAATTATAGAACAGGAAATGAGTTTATCAAGAGGTCAAAGTCATTGTCGAAGGTCAATATTTGTGGCATGTTAAAATGTAAATGCGTGATGATACATTACATTATATTCTAGTAAAATTGGCATCTAGTTTTAGAGTTGGATAATGTTTATAAAATTCATGCAGTTGGGAGTGTTTTATATGTGAGCAGAGCCAGTGTCTGCAGGGTGGTAAGGGGAGGGAGGGAGGTGATGTGGTGTATCTATCACAAGCAACATACTGTGGGCTGACTCACTAATATTTCTTGAGTTTGATGGTGAAGGAGCAAAGGCTCCCAGCATAGTGAGGATGAAAACTGGCAGTGGTAAGGGCTGATAGATGGTCCAGTGAATTGACAAATTAGGAGAATGGGACAGGTGTAGAAGGAAGGGTGTAGATGGAGACTGACCAGAAGTGAGAGGAAGGAACATCCAGCAAAAGCAGTGGTGTATGCGAAGGAGTGGATAACATGGCGGTGATTTATTGGGTAAAGACGTGTTGGTGGTGAATGGCGTTAATGTAAGGAGGCAACAGGAAGAAAATCCATGACTTGTTGTGGTGATACTAGTCCACCAGGTGTGTGTGAATGTTTCGAATGAGGTGCGAAGAAAGAGTTACGGTTAAGTGATACTAGTCCACCAGGTAGTGTGAATAATGACTGAGGGTGTATGAAGAAAAAGATATTTGTTGTGGGTAATATCCACCAGGTAGTGTGAATAATGAGGAGGGGTGTATGAAGAAAGAGTTATTTGTTGTGGGTGATACTAGTCCACCAGGTAGTGTGAATAATGAGTGAGGGTGTGGTGAAGAAAGAGTTATTTGTTGTGGGTGATACTAGTCCACCAGGTAGTGTGAATAATGACTGAGGGTGTATGAAGAAAGAGTTATTTGTTGTGGTGATAATGCTAGTCCACCAGGTAGTGTGAATAATGAATGAGGTGTATGAAGAAAGAGTTATTTGTTGTGGGTGATACTAGTCCACCAGGTAGTGAATAATGGAGACTTGGAGGGTGTAAGGGAAGAAAGAGTTATTTGTTGTGGGTGATACTAGTCCACCACAGGGTAGTGTGAATAATGACTGAGGGTGTAAGTGAAGAGAGTTATTGGGTGATACTTAGTCCACCAGGTAGAATAATGACTGAGGTATGGAAGAAAGAGCGTTTGTTGTGGGTGATACTAGTCCACCAGGTAGTGTGGAACAATGAACGAGGGCAAAAAGGGAAGAAAGAGCATTATTGTGGGTGATACTAGTCCACCAGGTGTGTGCGAATAATGAACGAGGGTGTATGAAGAAAAGTTATTTGTTGTGGGTGATACCTAGTCCACCAGGCAGGTGGTGAATAATGAACGAGGTGTAAGTGAAGAAAGAGTTATTTGTTGTAAGATACTAGTCCACCAGGTAGTGTGAATAATGAACGAGGGTAAAGGAAGAAAGAGTTATTTGTTGTGGGTGATACTAGTCCACTCAGGTAGTGTGGAATAATGACTGAGGGTAAAGGAAGAAAGAGTTATTTGTTGTGGGCAGATACTAGTCCACCAGGCAGTAACAATGACTGAGGGTGTATGAAGAAAGAGTTATTTTTTTGTGGGTGATACTAGTCCACCAGGTAGTGTGAATAATGACTGAGGTGGAAGAAAGAGTTATTTGTTGTGGGTGTTACTAGTCCACCAGGTAGTGTGGAATAATGAGGAGGGTGTAAGGAAGAAAGAGTTATTTATTGTGGGTGATACTAGTCCACCATGTAGTGAATAATGACTGAGGGTGTGAAGAAAGAGTTATTTTTTGTGGGTGATACTAGTCCACCAGGTAGTGTGAATAATGACTGAGGGTGTAAGGAAGAAAGAGTTATTTGTTGTGGGTGATACTTAGTCCACCAGGTAGTGTGAATACGAGTGAGGTGTAAGGAAGAAAGAGTTATTTTGTGGGTGATACTAGTCCACCAGGTAGTGTGTGAATAACGACTGAGGTGTAAAGGAAGAAAGAGTTATTTGTTGTGGGTGAGCATTTAGTCCACCAGGTAGTGAATAATGACTGAGGGTGTATGAAGAAAGGTTATTTTTTGTAAGATACCAGTCCACCAGTAGTGTGAATAATGAACGAGGTGTGAAGTGAAGAAAGAGTTATTTTTGTGGGTGATACTAGTCCACCAGGTAGTGTGAATAATGAACGAGGGTGTATGAAGAAAAAGAGTTATTTGTTGTGGTGATACTAGTCCACCAGGTAGTGTGAATAATGACTGAGGTGTAAGGAAGAAAGAGTTATTTTAATTCCCTGCTACTCAGCAATATAAAAAAAACATTTGGCCAATAAAATATTAATTTTACAGGTGTAGAAACAGAAATACTTCCAACAGAGGATGAGAACCATAACTTGGTGTCCAGATGAAGAAGCACCATCAACATGGGCAAGAGAAATGATCAAGAGTAAAGAAACAGGTGAATGTACCCTGAAGTCAGTTCACCAGACATGACAGCAAGTTATATCGTGTCAAAGTAAGTGTATTATAACAATTTACAACAGTGTATTGAAAGTTTATCTACTGACCACTGTAGAGACATTGTAGGGGTGAGAGAAGGACAAGCAATATTATCGGACTGAGGGAAGGGACTCACTGTGATGTGTAGGAGTGAGGAAGGACTCACTGTATGTAGGAGTGAGAGAAGGACTCATCTGTGATGTGGGAGTGAGGGAAGGACTCACTGTGATGTAGGGAGTGAGGGAAGGACCATGATGTGTAGGAGTGAGGGAAGGACTCCACTGTGATGTGTAGGAGTGAGGGAAGGACTCCACTGTGATGTGTAGGGAGTGAGGGAAGGACTCACAGATGTAGGAGTGAGGGAAGGACTCCAGGATGTGTAGGAAGGAGGGAAGGACCCACTGTGATGTAGGAGGAAAGGAAGGACTCTGCTGTGATGTGTGTAGGAGTGAGGGGCCGACCCACTGCGGATGTAGGAGTGAGTGAAGGACTCCACTGTGATGTGTAGAGTGAGGGAAGGACTCCAGATGTGTAGGATGAGGGAAGACCTGCTGTGACAGGTGGAGTGAGGGAAGGACTCACTGTGATGTAGGGAGGAGGGAAGGACTCACTGTGATGTGGGGAGGAGAGGAAGGACTCATCAGATGTGTAGGAGTGAGGGAAGGACTCACTGCATGTGTAGGAGGAGGGAAGGACCTGCTGTGATGTGTAGGAGTGAGGGAAGGGACCTTGCAGGATGTGTAGGAGTGAAGGACTGTTGTGTAGGAATGAGGGAAGGACTTGGTGCTGTGTGTAGGAGTGAGGGAAGGACCGGTGTTGTGTAGGAGGAGGGAAGGACTTGCAGTGATGTGTAGGAGGAAGGAAGGCCTTGTTGTGATGTGTAGGAGTGAGGGAAGGATCAGTGTTGTGTAGATGAGGGAAGGACTTGTCATGTGTTAGGAGTGAGGAAGGACTGGTGTTGTGTAGAGTGAGGGAAGGACTTGGTGTTGTGTAGGAGTGAGGGAAGGACTTGGTGTTGTAGGAGTGAGGGAAGGACTTGGTGTGTGTAGAGTGAGAGAAGGACTTGCAGTGTTGTGTAGGAGTGAGGAAGGACTTGCAGATGTGTAGGAGGAGGGAAGGACTTGGTGCTGTGTAGGAGTGAGGGAAGGACTTGCAGTGATGTGTAGGAGTGAGGGAAGGACTTGCAGTTACTTTTTACACACCAAAAAAGGTCTTGGTTCTGGATTGGGTATATCCACTTCACTTTATGCTGTATGTATGGTCCATTCCCCACACTTAGCAATTGTTTAACACATTCATAAGATTCTCAAATCTTTGCACTGTTCATGGTTATTCATCACATGGGGCAACGATGTGTATTAAGCTCACACCGAGGTGTATAAGATATTTTCCTAAGAGTACATTTTATGGGTCAACCCCAACACTTCACATATGTCTGATACATTTATCCTTACCCAGATCATTGTTCTCATATATTTTCATCTGATACCTGAGGTACTGTAGCTATGTTTACTAATGGTACACAGAGGGTAATACTGTAACCTTCAGACAGGGTCACACTTACTCACTATTGTACGTATCAATTGGCCTCCTCCCCTAATAGGTACCTTGAGTTCTCCCTTAATACTATCAGTACACACATCATATACACAGACACTGTATTAAAACATACAGCCTATAAATTACCCCTTCCAAATTTTTCTGTGGCACTCCACTAGCGGTGAGTTTGTATGTTACGCAGCTGATGTATGAATCGAAGAGACTATAGAGACCAGTAGTAATGTGTGCAGTGTCGCCAAAGAAAGAGAAGGAATTGAGACCCTGCTATTGTTTGTAAATGAGGCAGAAAGTCAGTTGAGGGTTATGCTATATAGCAGCAGGGTCTACCATTAGACAACACATTACGCTTCCAATATCTTCCCAGGCGGTAGTACCTCCCTGTTTGATAGCTGCTACTACACTGCAAAAACAGGACTGTCATGGCCAGCATTTATGGTTGTGGGGAAGGTCTGTGATAGGGTGAATCAAGAGGCACTAAAACAATGAGTAGGAGGAAAGCCTGACCCAATGCCTTGTGTTTTGACATGTGGGGCCATACCATAAATTTTGTTCAAATTTCATACAAAAGTACTACTATATATGCTGATTAGGATATGGGTTCACAAATTAAAAATTAGAGTAATTAGTTAAAAAATTACTTGAAATAATCAGTTATTTAAAAGTCAATTATGGTGTGTGTCCACCCCAGGTGGTCAGGCTGTAGGGCATGTGTGTGTGTCCCCAGGATCAAGGCTGTATGGTACGTGTGTCCCCAGGTGGTCATTGTTGTAGGGCATGTGTGTGTGTCCCCAGGGGTCAGGGCTGTATGGTACTTGTGTGTGTGTGTCCCCAGGGGTCAGGCTGTAGGGCATGTGTGTGTGTCCCCCAGGATCAAGGCTGTAGGGCATGTGTGTCCCCAGGAGTCAGGCTGTATGGTACTTGTGTCCCCAGGTGGTCATTGTTGTAGGGCATGTGTGTGTGTGTGTGTGTCCCCAGGATCAAGGCTGTATGGTATGTGCCCCAGGTGGTCATTGTTGTAGGGCATGTGTGTGTGTGTGTGTCCCCAGGATCAAGGCTGTATGGTACGTGTGTCCCCAGGTGGTCATTGTTGTAGGGCATGTGTGTGTGTGTGTGTGTCCCCAGGGGTCAGGGCTGTAGGGCATGTGTGTGTGTGTCCCCAGGATCAAGGCTGTAGGGCATGTGTGTGTGTCCCCAGGAGTCAGGGCTGTATGGTACTTGTGTCCCCAGGTGGTCATTGTTGTAGGGCATGTGTGTGTGTGTGTGTGTCCCCAGGGGTCAGGCTGTATGGGCATGTGTCCCAGGTGGTCATTGCTGGTAGGGCATGTGTGTGTGTGTACCCAGGGGTCAGGCTGCAGGGCATGTGTGTGTCCCCAGGAGGCTGTTGTAGGGCATGTGTCCCCAGGAGGTCAGGGTTGTAGGGCATGTGCATGTGTACCCAGGAGGTCAGGGCTGCAGGGCATGTGTGTGTCCACCAAGGAGGTCAGGGTTGTAGGGCATGTGCATGTCACCCAGGAGGTCAGGGTTGCAGGATGTGTGTGTCCCAGGAGGCTGTAGGGATGTGTCACCCAGGAGGTCAGGGCTGTAGGGCATGTGATGTGTGTCCCCAGGAGGTCAGGGCTGCAGGCGTGTGTCCCCAAGGAGGTCAGGGTTGTAGGGCATGTGCATGTGTCCCCAGGAGGTCAGGGCTGTAGGGCATGTGCATGTGTCACCCAGGAGGTCAGGGTTGTAGGGCATGTGTCACCCAGAGGTCAGGCTGTAGGGCATGTGCCCAGGGTCAGGGTTGTAGGGCATGTCACCCATGTTGTCAGGGTTGTAGGGCATGTGTGTCACCCCAGGACAGGTTGTAGGGCATGTGTCACCCAGGAGGTCAGGGTTGTAGGGCATGTGTCACCAGGAGGTCAGCAGGGCATGGTGTGTGAGGTCAGGGCATGTGTCACCCAGGAGGTCAGGGCTGTAGGCATGTGTCCAGGGTTGTAGGGCATGTGTGTGCCCCAGGAGGTCAGGGTTGCAGGGCATGTGTGTGTGTCCACCAAGGTCAGGGTTGTGGGCATGTGTGTGTGTCCACCAAGGAGGTCAGGGTTGTAGGGCATGTGTGTGTGTCCACCAAGGAGGTCAGGGTTGTAGGGCATGTGTGTGTGTCCACCAAGGAGGTCAGGGTTGGAGGGCATGTGTGTGACCCCCTGGAGGGGGACCCTATGATGTGTAGGAACAAAACTCTCCAGCAGTAGGCATAGAAGAATGTTAAAGCAGAAGAGGATGTAGCAGGTAGAAAACAATAGGAAATTTTTGTTAAAGAAACAGTTAGAATCAAAGAAAACTGTGCGAGGAAATGGTTAAAAAATCAAGGAAGAGCAGAGAGGCCTTTCAGCGACAAAAACAGAAGTGTTTGCTTTCCCTGGAAAGACTAGCTGATACAGTTAAAACTAAGAATAAAACAAAACCAAATGGATGAATATTACATGGGAGAGAACACTAAATATTTGTTTATATTTTATATAAAATCATGTTCCATGATATATTCTATAATGGAACATGATTTTTTCTGATTTTAGTATTACATATGCTCTTGAAACCCCAGTTGCTGGTGCCTTGGAGATAAATCCTCATGGTAAGTATTTAATTTTTAATTCTCACACAATACAGTGCAAAAAAGCTTACCTTTTGTATCTTCTCTATAATGATGCACAAATAAAAATATTAAACACATTCAAGTTTAATAACTAAAATTTGGAAAGGAATTATTCAGACTATATACATGAAAAATATTGTTGCAATAAACATACATGTTTGATTTTGGGTACTGTGTATTTTAACTAAAGCACTCCCAGTTTGTGTGATAATGTGAGAAATTAAGTTAAATGCTGTATGGTAAAAAGTTCCCGGATAGGTGTTTCCCCTGAAGCCAGCCCCCCACCCACCCACCCACCCAGTTCAAATAAAGCTTGTCTTTTCCAAGACCCAATCACATCCCTGAGATTATCAACTTTCCCTGCCTGTGAACTGTATGCTGTTATGGTCAGAGTTGATTGAGAGGAAAGGCTAGTTGTACAGTATGTGCTAAGCCTGCTAAAGTTAATGGAGGTCTGATTGAAGAGTATTGCAGTGGTGGATGGAAGACTGGTGATATGAATTAAAACAACTACTAAGTATAAGTGGGAGAAACTTAACTAGAACTTAAAACTTTACTGTACTGAAGCAGAAGGGAGAGGGAGGACCTTAGCTTAGACTGAAGTTTTATACGAGTGAGGGAGGGATTTGTGCTACTTAATCTGCACTGAATTTATTTCCTTCATTTCTTCCATATCCTGGGGTCAGGTTTCACTTCGTCTGAACCCAACCAAGAAGAGAGTCATCTTTTGAGACCAGCCGACCCCACCATAAGGAACGTCATCTTTCAACTGGAATCAACCTAGTGTAATCCCGTGTAAACAAATGAAAATGAAATTGTTGAAAAAGATGGAAGATTTTTCTGTACGTGTACAGTATGTTAATGATTTATCATGAGAATACTGTATTGGTGTAATGTCTGTATTGTCT
>NW_024747582.1:2837014-2939919 GCF_018991925.1 Homarus americanus | reverse complement strand
ACTTGTTCTTCTATTCATGAAAGCTGTGCATAGTGATGAGAGTTTAGATGTGAAGTGTTTAGCTTGTCCAATGCTGAGCACTAATATTTACACAATCACCATACATTGCTTTCATTGGCAGGTAATGGGTTTTAGGAGGAATGTTTTTCTGCCTTGTGAAACGACGACTATGCACTGCTTTTGGTGCTGCGCCGCCCACCCTGATGACGGTCGTAGCTGTAATGCGACCAAACTCGTAATAATGGACAGGAGGAAGAATGTCCACAGTGACTACACTTCAGTTCATCCATCTATACCAATCTGTTGTGCCCTCCCCCCCCACAAAAGCATTACAAATTCACATCAATATTGAGTTTTCTTTTAAAGCTTGACATTCACATTAATATGCAGGTTTCCAACAGTAAATTATTAACATGATCATGCACCTTCACCTCTGAGGCATCAAATTAATTCAACACATACTAAAATTAAATACTATGTTATTCTGTGGTGGTTTCTTATGCCCTTCTTTCATGAGTGATACAGCTTGGAAGGAACCTGCAACACAAAATTTTTTTATAATTACTATAAAAATATTGAATTAGAAGTTAAAGGAGTTTTCTTGCATTTGGGGGCTTTTAAATATTAATGCATAAGTACTACATAAGAGACACCAGTATATAGAGTGAGCAAGAAATAACAAACACATTTAAAATTGTCATTATTGGTATATTATATACTGAACAGTAGATACTCGCAAAATCCATCTTAAGACATTACACAAAATATAAACCAACACTGCTGTGTTGGTTATTTTTCGTTCACCCCCCTATAAGACGCTCCAGGTGAGAACGAGACAAGTAACAAAGCAGCCGAGAAGTATTTATTATACCATTATACTGGATGTGTTTCTAAAATGATATTTAACCATATTTTTTCTTTTCGTCTGTTTCTTGTCTACTTCTCATCCAGCCATTAGTGTTAGAAACCCGATGAGAGAGACTACAAGAGGCCAAGCAGCGTAGAAAATAGCATAAAGTGATGGTGTTGAATTCCATAGTGATTCTACCAAAATGTCAGTTTTTTCTGCTATGTTCTTAAGATGTCTGCGTATTTGTGACCCATTGCCATGGCAATGGGTAATCCACTCTCACCTGTATTAAGCAACCTATATATGGAATTCTTTGAAAAAAAACTATTAAGTAATATTTTACCACCCTCAGCAGTCTGGTTTAGATATGTTGAAGATGTATTATGTCTCTGGCCATGTAATGAGGACCTAAAAGCTTTCCTGCCACAACTTAACAACTTAGCCCCCTCGATCAAATTCACTGTGGAATTAGAGCAAGACTGTAAATTGCCATTCCTAGACTGTCTGATACACAGAATAGGTAACACTTTTAAGTTCAGTATTTATAGAAACCCAACTAATGTGTGTTCATACATTCATTATTATTCTGCCCACCATAATAAAGTCAAACAGTCAGTATTTTCAACAATGTTTTTACGTGCCTTGAGAATTTGTAGTCCGGAATTCATCGATGAGGAATACAAATATATATATAATATTGGCTCAAACCTTAAATACCCTAGATCTTTCATAGACAAATGCCTAAACATTACTAAGAAAACTTTTTATAGAACTGATCCCAAGCCCACCCATGACCATAAGAATATCTTAATATTACCATTTCACAAAAATTTCTCACACATTCCTTCAAAACTAAAAACCTGGAACATCAATGTGGCATTTAAAAACTCATGCACTGCTAAACAAATGTTAATCAAGAACTCCCCCAATAACATATATATATACACACTGGCAGAATCGCTATAGAATTCAACACCATCACTTTATGCTATTTTCTATGCTGCTTGGCCTCTTGTAGCCTCTCTTATTGGGTTTCAAACACTAATGGCATTTCTTACATCTTCTCCCTGTCATTCTTGGCCTGCCCCTGGTTTACCTCCCCTCCAAATTTTAACTCCTCCACCTCTTGATCCAGTTGGTTTCATCCATTCTTGCTACTTAACCAAATTATCCCTGTCTGTCTCTATGCAGGACTTCACCAATGCTCTCAATACCCAGCCACCATCTTTGCTCTGAACAGTGTCACATTACACATCCACCTCACCAATCTTGTTACAACTCACTCAACTCGACTTGTCATCCTGTTTAACTGCCACACATCATCACACTTCTCACACCAGTCACATACATTCTTGCTTTCACTAGGAGGGAAGGTTCTCTTGCTATCAATAAAGGTAGTAGTTCTCTAAACTTCCTCCAGCCACTTCTGACTCTTGCAACTGAGTAGGGTTCAGCACCCTCACCAGCACTCATATCAACAAAGTGTCTCCAACTTTGCTGTGGACACATGGTTACCTGCACATACGCAACACTCAACAATATCCCACAATCTACTTCATTACACCTCTTCTGAACCCACCTTCCACACTTGTTGCCAATACCTTCCTTACAAACAGCACATGACCACTTTCCACCACAGGTCCCTCACCCACATCACTAATCAATACTTTAGTTTTCACCACATTCACTCTCTCATTTCTATCAGCACTAAGTCATCAGCATACAATAGCTCCCAGGGGAGGCCAGTCCTAAAGTTCTGTATTATTGCCTCCAGCACCACAAAGGAGGCTCACAACACTTTTGATTGACTCCTACTTTTACCTAAAATTCCTTACTCTTTACTCTCACAGGTTTTTGAGCCTTCATATAATGCCTTAACCACTTAAAAAGGGTACTCCTTGACTTGTAGCTTCCTCATTGCCCACTTTACTATGTCACATGATACCATTAAGTATCATGTCGTACAATTTTACCTCTTTCCCAAGATATATTTTTGTAGTTGGCTAGCCATAAATATTGTCTCTGTAGTCCCCTTACCTGGCATAAACCCAAAGTACCCTCTCCCTTATCAATTACTCAATCACACTTTCTAAAAATCTTCATAATCTGATCTAGCAGCTTCAGGCCCCTGTAGTCTCCACATTCAATTACATCACATTTACCCTTATAATTATTCATACAGGTAATCACACTCTTTCTCCAGTCATCTGGAACAGTACATTCCTTCATGATTGCATTAATCAATTTGGTCACCATTGATACACCGACACTGCCTGTGCTTACAGCCACCTTTCCATTCTTCATATTTTCAATAGCTTTCTCCACACTGCCATCACTCAAAACTACCTGGTATTCACTTCTGCCCTGCAACAATATGCACAAGGAAGCCAGACCATGTGCTTACCTGCTTTCAGTCTACATTAATATATAGTATCTCCCACACAAGAACTGTTTGCCTATATTGTAATGTACCGGATATTTCTCATACAACAAGCTGCACATACTTGATTCTGCATTATTATATGAACTTGTATGTACCTTACGTTTAATCTAAGACATCTTGCGTTGTACCTTGATTGTGATGGTCTTCGTCTCTAGGTATTCATCCAGGCCCTCCTTGCCCCTGTGGGAGACAAGAGATTAGTTTTATATCTCACACACCAAAAAAAATTTACCTTTCTTGCGGTAAGATGATTATATTATAATATTATATAGTGATCCCTCGGTTAACGAATTACCTTCCATAAGAATCTTCAATTTGGTTAACGAAATTCTTACGAAATCATGTCAACATATTTTCGCTTGCTCACCAGCTGGAATATTAGTCCGCCAATACAGTACAGTAATCAGTTCTAGGGCTTAAATTCGTTCCCATTTGAGTAAATATCAAGAAGGTTGTACTATTCAATAATTTTCCAAGTTTTATATTCATTTTTTTTAGTACAGTAATTTTAACACTTATTTATCATAATTGCACTACAGGAAACTAGTTTTTGGTGCGCCAATGAGCCACTTGACTCACCCAAAAAGGCGTCAGTTTGTATCTGGTCAGTGGAGGTAACATCTTGCTTGTGGCTCTCTTGAACATAGACTATTTTTACGTTTTTACAGTACAGTGACCCCTCGGTTAACGAAATTTCGGTTAACGAACTGCCTTCCATAAGGATCTTAAATTCGGTTAAAGAAAAAAAATTCGGTTAACGAATTTCTTACGAACCGACCTCAACATGTTTTCGCTTGCACTGACCGGGCAACCAGCTTTAGTATCAGTCTGCCAATACATTAATCGGTTCTAGGGCTTAAATTCCTTACTATTTTAGTAAATATCAAGAAGTTTATACTATTCAATAATTTTAAAAGTTTAATATTCAATTTTTTAGTCATTTTAACAATTATTGAACATAATTGAAGGTAAAGTGACTAGTTTAATGAGCGGCATCCAGCCTCTTAACACAGCAAACAGGCGTTAGTCTCTCTCTGTTTTCACTGGAGGTAACATCTTGCTTGAGACTCTCTTCAACTAAACACTTTTTTTTTGCAAATTATTGGTCATTTTGAAATATATTTTACATATTGACAATATATAATGCAGTGCAGTGTTGATTTAAAGAAAATAATCTTGAAATACACCAAGAGAACTAAAATTTTATGGGTGAAATGGTGCCATGGGGTGACTTCTCTTCCACCCCAATTCCTTCTCTTCTTCCTTCTCCTCCACCCCCATTCTAATTCCCATCATCATCATCATCATCCAGGAGCCTTCTACATACACACCTCAAAGTAAGTGAACTTTTCTACCATTTTTGTTGAATTTAGGCAATTTTCGGTGAGCTGGAACCAATTACCCAAAAACCCATTGAAACAATGGTTTTGGTTAATGAACTTTTCGGTTAACGAACGACCTTCTGGAACGGATTGAGTTCGTTAACCGAGGGGTCACTGTACAATTATTGGTCATTCTGAAATTTATTTTACATATTCAAAATATATAGTGCCGTGCAGTGTTGATTTAAAGAAAATAATTTTGAATTACACCGAGTGAACCTAAAATTTTATGGGTGAAATGAGGGCATGAAGCATGGGGTGATTTCTCTTCCACCCCCACTTCCTTCTCTTCTTCCTTCTCCCGCACCCCTACTTCTAATTAGCTTTGTCACAACGAAGACGAGTTCCTCGAACTCAAATAAATGCAAATCTTACCCCTACTAATTTTGCATAAAAGGACCTCCACCTAAAAACAATAATGTAAATAATGCACTTATAAATAAAATTCTAGCATACTGTACTCGGCTATAAAAATCAACGCAAAACCACCTCTTCTGTACTCGGTGTTAAATCCTGACACCAACTTGATTCGCTTTCTGCAAAATCAAAGGGAGTTCGACTTGTTTCAGCTAAACAAGAAGCAAACCAAACTAAAGCTAATGGTAATGTGACCCATAAAAATCACACTCTCCTGGTATAAATTAAAACCGCCAAAAAAATAAATAAAAGAAGTAAAATTAAAGCAAGACTTACTTCTTAAGAAATTGTCTGAGCAATGGCACAGTCTTCCTAACAAAGAATATTTACAATTAGAAGCTCAACCAGCCCTTATAGTTGAATAAACTCCTAATCTTAAACAACACAAGAAAAAAAAGAACTCCTATATTTAAATTTATTATACCAATTTCATAAGGAATTAATGATCACACAATTAATGCAGTAAACAGGTGAAGCATTAAATGGAAGAAAATTAGATTTAACAGGTACTGTTTGCCCTTTGGTAAATAACTTAACAGCATCTAACAAACTGAAAATTAAAATTTATTCTTAATTTTATATCACTAAAAATTTTCACAAAAATCTTTATTAGGGGATTTATTGGAAATGCCAACTAATTTCCTAACTTCATTTTTTAAATATAAACAATAGAACTAATTTGCCACAAAAAAAATAGTTAGGGAGGCCGATGAGAAAATCATGTTTCTCATATAACTTAGAAATTTTTTTTCAAATATAATATCCAAGACCGTACATGGATTTTTTGTCCAAAAATAAAAGTGCTGGTCTTAAAGTTGAATAGAAGATTTCCCATACGGAAGTAAAATTTTGTACATTCTTAAAATTATACTATTTTTTCAATTATATACAGTATACATTTAAATATATGTAAGGAGAGAGCTAGAAACTTTGTCTTTCAACTAAAATAATACACAATAGTAAAAAATATATTTCTAAGGCTAATCTAAAATGAAAACTTATATAATTGCATTGAAATATTTTTTTAATTGAAAAGCCAACAATTTAATCGTATAAATCAACTAAAGATCTATAATGAAATCTAAGCTCTTCAAAATGGTCCCTTTCTCCTGAGGGGAGGTCCCATTTCCCAACGCTCAAACTATATTATGTAATTTTCGGTGAGCTGGAACCAATTACCCAAAATCCCATTGAAACAACGGTTTCGGTTAACGAAATTTTCTGTTAACGAATGACCTTTTGGAACGAATTGTGTTCGTTAACCGAGGGACCGCTGTATTACAAAACAATAAATACAGTATCAGATAACGCACAATTTTTGGTGCTGATTATAAACCAAAATTTCCCAGATAAGCCAAAAGTATAGTCCTCAAGTGTTTTTAATCAAGAAAGAGCAAGTACTGTACACGACTGTAATTCACTATACTCACAGTTCCCGTCCATGACCAGATTGTTTGTATCCTCCAAATGGTGTTTGTGGGAGACACACATCATAGCAGTTGACCCTGAAACAACATCATGGTAATTATAACACTGTCCCTCTCTCATTCCTTCTAGCAACTATGACAGCTCTTGTAACATGGTAGAAGATCATGTTGATAAAGAATGTTTGTGAGCAATAATTAAAAAAAATTGAGAGGCGAGATAATGGCAGGTTGTGTGTAGCATAATTTTGAATTTCTGTAATCTGTAATAGTTTATAGGAGAGGTCAAATGGACATGAGCCTAATGCACTATGGAAAATCAAGTAGACATTGACAATAGAATATTTATATAATATACTGTAACCATAAACAAAATAATAATCTTACCAAACTGATCCAGCCTGAACAGCTTGGGCATACATTATGGCCTTGTTAATGTTGGTGGTGATAATACCAGAAGCCAGGCCATACTCTGTGTTGTTGGAGCGTTTGATCACCTCATCCATGCTGCTGAACTTGAGGATCACTTGTACAGGCCCAAAGATCTGGAATTACCAGGGTAAATAAAAAAAATTGCCCATTACATCGTCTCTCAAAGCCGGAAAAAATCCCTCGTTCCCGGAATTTTCCGGATAACGTAAAATGTTCTCAGAATTTCCAAAAAATGTGCCCGATTTTCATCTCTCAAACCAGGAACAAAAAAATCTCCTAATCCCAAAATTTTCTGGGTATTGGGAAAATCGTTCCAAAAGCTGGAAATTTCCGGCTTTGGAAACGAATTTTCCCAAGAAAATTTCAATTCCGGCTATCTGAGAGTTCCAAGATTGAGGGATTCCAGCTAACAGAGATATTACTGTATCACCTAAGGGCAGTGGTTCCCAAGCCGTGTGCCGCAAGATGTAATTAGGTGCGCCACGAAAGAGCAAGATTATATTTCAAAATGTGAAAAATACAAACTGAAATTCGTAATAAAGTTCACATATAACTGTCAAAGTGGCAAACAACTAAACTAAGAATGAGAGGTGGTTTGTGTCATTCAATTCATTTAGGCTAATTATGGTACGACAGTGTTATTAAAGTTTGAGTCTTAAATTTCATAAGGATAAGAACTAAATTCACATCAATTTATCCTCGTAATTTACGTCTTAGAGACACATTCAATGCATAACTATGTTTCAGTTTATTTCAGTCGTAGCAGAAGTTTTCATTTCAATAATGGATTTTGAAAAAAACTATTGAGCGAAAATATACGGTGTTGAAAAATTTTTTTTAACACATCCTCACGTATTGCAGCGGATCAGGACCATAACTATACAGTATTTTAATTTGTTTCATTCGTAGTAGTAGAAATTTTCATCTTTTCAATTGATTTTGAAAGGCTCTCGAGCTAAAATAAATGAAACTGAACAAAAGATTCCGAAAATATCTTCACGTTTGCGGACCGTTAAGTTATTAAATGTCACTTGTCTCAGTTTGATACTTGGCTTTGTTAGCAAGCTGTGCTCTTTGTGCGATTCAATTCATATTGACTAAATTACCCATAAAATGGATAAGTTTATTAAGAGGAAACATAACAGTGACGATTGTGAATCTGAAAGAGAACGTTCAACAAAAGCAACTAAGCCTAGCGATAATAAGGCGAAAGCTCGACCCAATCGTCGATACTGGGATAGCTATTTAAAGTTCGGGTTTCATTGGACTGGTAACGAGGATCAACCTCTCCCACTGTGTGTTGTTTGTGGTGAAAGGATGTTTAATGAAGGCATGGTACCCAGCAAGTTAGAGAGACATTTTATAACTAAACACTCACATCTTCAAGATAAAGATCTGAATTATTTCCAAAGACTGTTAGAACAGCAATCCGAGCAAAGAAAGTATTTTCAGAAAAAGTTTACAGTTTCTGAGAAGGCTCTAAGTCACTTCTATTGAGATAGCCGAAATGATTGCACTACAAACAAAATCACACACTTTAGCGGAGTCGGTTATCTTGCCCGCCCGTAGAAAGATGGTTAAAACCATGTTAGGTGATGAAGCCGAACAAGAAATAAGCAAAATTCTGCTCCCAATTAATACAAGCCATAGGAGAATAATGTATTTATCTGCTGATATAGAGGAAAATGTACAGAATGAACTCAGAATTTGCTTTAAAAGTTGATGAATCTACTGACATTAGCAATAAAGCACAATTACTTACATTTATTCACTTTATTGATGGAAACCAAATAATAAATCAGTTCTTTTGTTGCAAAGAAATGTCACTCACTACAAGAGGTCAAGATATCTTTGACATTTTATCTGCCTACCTCGAAAAATGGAATTGATTATGTGTTGGAATATGTACTGGTGGGGCACCATCTATGGTAGGCTGTATTTAAGGTTTTGTATCGCTCGTACAACAGCAAAATACTAATGTTATACGTACTCATTGTTTCCTACATAGGGAGGTACTAGTTTCAAAAACAATACAAGTTGAATTAAAGCAAGTATTAAACCAAGTTGTTGAAATGGTTAATTATATTAAAAGTAGACCATTGAAGTCTCACTTATTTGAACAAATTTGTGTTGATATGGATTCCCAGCACAAGCGCTTAATTTTACACACACAAGTCAGATGGCTCTCAAGAGGTAAAGTGCTATGTCGCATACATGAACTCCAGAAAAAATTACTTGTATTTTTTGAAGAAGAAAAACATGAATGCTTCTGTGAATATCTTCAATGCTAATTTTGGATTTCCAAGCTGGAACATTTAACAGAGATATTTACACAACTTAATAGCGTCAACACAAGTATGCAAGGTAGATATGAAAACATTCTCACTTCGACGGATAAGCTGGTTTCATTTAAAAAGAAAGTTGTAGTTTGGAAAAATAGAGCTAAAGATGGTAATTTTGAACACGTAAAAGCTGCATAAAAGAAATGACTCCTATTATAGTTGAACATTTGACAACTCTGGAAGAAAAAATTAACTTTTATTTTCTGTCATTGAACACAGAAGAGTATGATTGAGTTCAAAATCCCTTCATAAAAATTCCATCTAATATTGGTCTAAAATTATGTGAAGAAGAGGAATTGGCATCTATATTCAGTGATCGTGGACTTAAAATCAAGTATGCTGAGTTACCTATTGATACATTTTGGATTGCTATTAAAGAAGAATACCCCTCAGTAGCTAAAAAGCTTTATCTGTTTTGATGCATCGAAGAAGAAATGAGGGTTTGTCTTTCTCAAATACGTCCCAACATTGAAAACATTGCCAAAAATCATCAAGCGCATGTTTCTCATTGATAACTTTGCTTCATTTATTGAATAAAGAAGTAAGTACTTGTACATACAATTTTTATGTACTTTTAATTATCTATATTTTTACGTTATGCTATGCTAATATGTATAAATACCTCTTGAATAAATTTTCGAATTTATGTACAAAGTGCACCAAAATATTTTTACTTGTTCTAAAGTGTGCCTTGGGTAAAAAAAGTTTGGGAACCACTGCCTTAGGATTAGAAATTCTAGCTTATTTCACATGAAGATTTGGGTGATTAATCTGAAGTTGAATTTACATGGCATCTGTTTAATGTTTCATGCCTCAAGACATATCCGAGGAATGCACTAATGCACCCTTTACTCCGCTCAGTGTCTTATGTCTATGGACAAGATTGTATCGCTGATGCTTGTGCTGCAAGTGTATTGAGACTGACCGAAGAACAGAAAATCCATAGGAAATTCTGGAACGATATCCCGTGACAATCATCGGCCGAAAGTGAAATGAAGTTGAAGGGGCATGGTTTGGGGCACACACCATGAGGCAACCTCTTGTTGCACAAAGAGGCAATGTGTAAATGCAGCTTAAAGGTGAACTAAGGTGGGTTGCTGATCATGTGATAATTTTTATCCTTTCTCACTAACTCCACAGCTAAATGCATCATAAAAAGACTGAAGATGGACAGTAAAGGAGTGTCCATAAATCCCCAACCACATACTGTACGCATACACATAAACAAAAATATATCACTCGTCTCTTCCCCGGCAACAGACATGTCTGTCACTTTAACACTCACTTCTTCCTTGGCAATAGTCATGTCGTCTGTCACATTGGAGAAGACCGTGGGCGAGACGAAGTATCCCTCAGAGCCGAGACGTGCGCCACCACATTCCAACTTTGCGCCCTCGCTCTTACCTTTCTCAATGTAGCCCAACACACGTTCCATTTGTGTCTGGCTCACCTGAAAAAGTTCATCATATAATTAAGAAGCTGTACCTGTTTTGAGAATACAGGTACAGTACAGCGATTATATTAAGACATTCACCATTTAGTAGTTTTGGGGATAACTACCAGTATATCATCAAGATTTACATCACTTTTGTTATTCTGAGGATCATTATACACTGTACCCTCATTAATTTGGATCATTTTAATTCAGATTTAGGCTTAATTCATGTTCATTTAAGTCTATTATTATTATTGAATTAAAGTATATCATGAAATAGATGCAGATGAAATGACTTACAGGGAGTCCCTGGGTTATGAAAGGGTTCTGTTCCTGAGGACGTTCTTAAGTCGGATTTATACACAAGTGGGAAAACATGCTATGTGCATACTGTACTTATGTAACAATGTTTAAAATTCCATTATATCATAGCCTAAGTCCTTATATACATCTAAAATCACTTAATTTAAGACGACAGAAGAAATAGAATGACAAAATACAGTAAATGAAAAAGTCCCCATTTCCTCTAATATGTCATGGAAGCCACACATCATCAACATTGCTAAAGCTACCTCCCGAAAGGTGGGAATGCAGTACAGATGCCGTAGCTACTTCACTCCTGAGCAGTTGCTTCAAGTATGTAAGTGATTAATTAATGCTCAACCCTTCATATTTTCCTCTAACAAAACCATTTCCTAAATATAGGTCTAGTTATCCCCTTTATTTAACATTTTAGATACTGTTCGGTACAGTATAAAAAACATCTGAACATCATGAATAAGATTCTATAATTTATGTAATCACCGAGGCAGAAATCCTCACTAGTCTTCCCTAATTTTTGTTTTATCCAAATGATCTAAATCATGTACTGTACCAGAGGCCCCAGCAGTGTCTTCTCATCAAATGGGTCACCAACCGGCCGTTCCTCTGCCAGCTTTACTGCTCGCTTTACAAATTCGTCATAGATGGATTCATGGACAAAAGTTCTGGACCCAGCACAGCAGTTCTGTCCGTGGTTACCGAACATTGCTGTGTGGCATAATTCTGCAGCCTCATCCACTGGGAAAAAATATAAAATTTATACAAAAATAAATACAACATGCAATCAACCCATTTTTTTTTTTCATAAGACAAGTCATAATGATCAGTAATATGAAAACAAGAGCTTATAATTCTATACACATGAAAGGATGAACTGTATCCATAAACGTGTTAATAATGATATTACTGTACATACTATTACAAGAGTTCACAAGCATGCAATCTGTACAAAGAAAGATTATACTGTACTCGAGCGAGAGGTCATTTCACATCAGGTTGTGTGTTTTTTAAAGTTGTAATCATAGCTGCATGGCCCTAAAAATTCAGTAGCTATGAGGTTGTCATGATTATTACTGTATACTGTACTAGTTTATGAAATATCAACACAGTATTTTCATGTTATGCTGTGGATATACAACAAGGCACCTCAAGGGGTTGTCATGGTAGTGAATATAATAATAATGAATGCCCCTCATATACGAGAAGGCCAGGCCTCGGGCCACCTAGGTGTGAATTTGTTTAAGGTGTAGAAACTGTCACCAACACAACAACAAGAGTTTAGGAGTTGCATGACCCTGTGTCAAGGAATAGTCTAAGGCAGTGGTTCCCAAACCGTGCGCCACAAGATGTAATTAGGTGCGCCGCAAGATTATATTTCAAAATGTGAAAAATACAACTGATATTCGTAATAAAGTTCATATACAATATAACTGTCAAAGTGGCAAACAACTAAACTAAGAATGAGAGGTGGTTTGTGTAATTCAATTCATTTAGGTTAATTATGGTACGACAGTGTTATTAAATTTTTAGTCTTAAATTTCATAAGGATAAGAACTAAATTCGCATCAATCTATCCTCGTAATTTACGTCTTATAGACACATTCAATGCATAACTATGTTTCAGTTGTAGCAGAAGTTTTCATTTCAATAATGGATTTTGAAAAAAACTATTGAGCGAAAATATACGGTGTTGAAATTTTTTTTTAACACGTCCTCACGTATTGCAGCGGATCAGGACCATAACTATACAGTATTTCAATTTGTTTCATTCATAGTAGTAGAAATTTTCATCTTTTCAATTGATTTTGAAAGGCTCTTGAGCTAAAATAAATGAAACTGAACAAAAGATTCTGAAAATATCTTCACGTTTGCGGACCGTTAAGTTATTAAATGTCACTTGTCTCAGTTTGATACTTGGCTTTGTTAGCAAGCTGTGCTCTTTGTGCGATTCAATTCATATTGACTAAATTACCCATAAAATGGATAAGTTTATTAAGAGGAAACAACAGTGACGATTGTGAATCTGAAAGAGAACGTTCAACAAAAGCAACTAAGCCTAGCGATAATAAGGCGAAAGCTCGACCCAATCGTCGATACTGGGATAGCTATTTAAAGTTCGGGTTTCATTGGACTGGTAACGAGGCTCAACCTCTCCCACTGTGTGTTGTTTGTGGTGAAAGGATGTTTAATGAAGGCATGGTACCCAGCAAGTTAGAGAGACATTTTATAACTAAACACTCACATCTTCAAGATAAAGATCTGAATTATTTCCAAAGACTGTTAGAACAGCAATCCGAGCAAAGAAAGTATTTTCAGAAAAAGTTTACAGTTTCTGAGAAGGCTCTAAGTCACTTCTATTGAGATAGCCGAAATGATTGCACTACAAACAAAATCACACACTTTAGCGGAGTCGGTTATCTTGCCCGCCCGTAGAAAGATGGTTAAAACCATGTTAGGTGATGAAGCCGAACAAGAAATAAGCAAAATTCTGCTCCCAATTAATACAAGCCATAGGAGAATAATGTATTTATCTGCTGATATAGAGGAAAATGTACAGAATGAACTCAGAATTTGCTTTAAAAGTTGATGAATCTACTGACATTAGCAATAAAGCACAATTACTTACATTTATTCACTTTATTGATGGAAACCAAATAATAAATCAGTTCTTTTGTTGCAAAGAAATGTCACTCACTACAAGAGGTCAAGATATCTTTGACATTTTATCTGCCTACCTCGAAAAATGGAATTGATTATGTGTTGGAATATGTACTGGTGGGGCACCATCTATGGTAGGCTGTATTTAAGGTTTTGTATCGCTCGTACAACAGCAAAATACTAATGTTATACGTACTCATTGTTTCCTACATAGGGAGGTACTAGTTTCAAAAACAATACAAGTTGAATTAAAGCAAGTATTAAACCAAGTTGTTGAAATGGTTAATTATATTAAAAGTAGACCATTGAAGTCTCACTTATTTGAACAAATTTGTGTTGATATGGATTCCCAGCACAAGCGCTTAATTTTACACACACAAGTCAGATGGCTCTCAAGAGGTAAAGTGCTATGTCGCATACATGAACTCCAGAAAAAATTACTTGTATTTTTTGAAGAAGAAAAACATGAATGCTTCTGTGAATATCTTCAATGCTAATTTTGGATTTCCAAGCTGGAACATTTAACAGAGATATTTACACAACTTAATAGCGTCAACACAAGTATGCAAGGTAGATATGAAAACATTCTCACTTCGACGGATAAGCTGGTTTCATTTAAAAAGAAAGTTGTAGTTTGGAAAAATAGAGCTAAAGATGGTAATTTTGAACACGTAAAAGCTGCATAAAAGAAATGACTCCTATTATAGTTGAACATTTGACAACTCTGGAAGAAAAAATTAACTTTTATTTTCTGTCATTGAACACAGAAGAGTATGATTGAGTTCAAAATCCCTTCATAAAAATTCCATCTAATATTGGTCTAAAATTATGTGAAGAAGAGGAATTGGCATCTATATTCAGTGATCGTGGACTTAAAATCAAGTATGCTGAGTTACCTATTGATACATTTTGGATTGCTATTAAAGAAGAATACCCCTCAGTAGCTAAAAAGCTTTATCTGTTTTGATGCATCGAAGAAGAAATGAGGGTTTGTCTTTCTCAAATACGTCCCAACATTGAAAACATTGCCAAAAATCATCAAGCGCATGTTTCTCATTGATAACTTTGCTTCATTTATTGAATAAAGAAGTAAGTACTTGTACATACAATTTTTATGTACTTTTAATTATCTATATTTTTACGTTATGCTATGCTAATATGTATAAATACCTCTTGAATAAATTTTCGAATTTATGTACAAAGTGCACCAAAATATTTTTACTTGTTCTAAAGTGTGCCTTGGGTAAAAAAAGTTTGGGAACCACTGGTCTAAGTAGACCGGACAACTTGCCAACTGCACTGGCTAACCATTACCCTGGAACATGACCTGCAAATCAATTAACATCCAGGTCCCTAATTACTGCTGGGTAGATAGAGGCAAATGGCATAAAGAAACTTACCCATAGTTTCACCCTGCCCTTAGCTTTGCAGCTACGTGCAGACTTGTGATATACGCAGGGGCATTGTGCAAGTTGGAAGGGGAATGATAATGTAGTAAAAATAACCCCAGACAGCATTCAGCTCAAAGGGGATGCAGTACTATTAAGGGTGAACAAAAAACAAGTGACATGAAAAGAAGGATTCATAGTATTGCACAGGATGTTATGTACTATAATATACAACAGATAAGAACAAGAAACTGACACCAAATCATAACGGAAACGGTCTATTGCTATAACTTACATAAAGGATGCAACTTTGGTGGGAAAATCTCTCTCTCTCTTAAAGAGTATGATATCAGATTCTTTCCTTGTAAGTAAGTAGGTTCTATCAGCTATTTTAAATGTTAAGAGACCTCTATCTCAGAGATTGCAAGGTGTTGAGATGGATCTGGTACAAGCTTTTAACAGTGTGAAGGACTGCATGGATGTGTTGCAAATGTACAGAAATGATGATACATTCACAAGATTATTTGAGAATGCAGAACAAAACTGTGGGAGAGAAATTAAAGCCCCAAGAAGTGCAAGACGACAACAGACCCGGTCTAATCCCCCAGTTGAGGACACACTCTTATTACTAAGGCGCTCGGTTTTTTTGCCTTTCATGAACACAGTTATGCTGCAACTGAAAGAGCATTTCACTTCTAAGCAAATTTCATGGCAGAAGTTCTTTGTGAACCGTAAGTAGAATGTTCTCAGAAGTAAGTGAGGAAGTTGTGATTTACAGTAAGTTCCTTGATGGTAGTATGGAGGAGGTACAAGATGGCAGAACACTTGGAAAAGACATGAATGGAAAGACAGACCAAAAACGGCTGTTCTCTAAAAGTTTGCAGGGAATTTGGCACATGCCAAAACATCCAAACTCTGATACATATTATTGCACCACTTCCTGTGACAACTGCTGCAAGTGAATGCTCATTCAGCTGCCTAAAGTACAGTGTATCTCTGTTCCTCTATGTCAGAACAAAGACTATGATTTAGCTTTACTGTTTGTCCACAAAGATATGCAACTAAATTGTGATGAAGTAATTAATGAATCTGATCATAAGAACAGATTACTTGACATTGGACTTTGTTTATCTGTCTGTAGCTCACAACCTAAACAACAAATTATTTTAATGGTTTAAGGTTTTTGGTTTAACCCTTTAAATACATGGTGGAAAATATGCCTAATGTAGTTGATATG
This sequence comes from Homarus americanus, assembly GCF_018991925.1. Lineage (NCBI taxonomy): Eukaryota > Metazoa > Arthropoda > Malacostraca > Decapoda > Nephropidae > Homarus > Homarus americanus. The sequence continues at coordinate 2,923,590 of NW_024747582.1, read as the reverse complement.
ATTTTGGGATGATATAAATACTCGACCAGTGACAAGGGAGGTACGCCAGACGAACGTTCGCTTGACCTGTGGTGTTAGTATTCACAAACACACACCTAACCAGTATAGCCCTAGAGTGCATCCCTTAATGTGAGAGGTGAATGAAAAAAGACACACGCACAACAGGTGATGGTACGAGCTTGTGTGTGTGTACCTGACAGCTGTTGTCATAGTAACCCCAAGTGAGGTGTGATGCGGCTCTCAAGGGGGGGAATGATACACCTGTAATTTAGACCATAAGGTACAGGTGTCTTAGTCTTAATTATGTGTCTGATCCACGTAACCTAACCTAACTTACCTGGCTAGTATGTATGTATCCAGTATACATTATGCATACCATACATGTATCATCAACTGATCTAATTATCATGATGCTTTACCGTGAATTTGTCCCACCATACACACAACACCCAACCTAGCCTAAGCCTCTCTTATTACCTATTTATTCATGGTATCTATGACCTATTCCTGTGTGTGTGTGATACTATGTTCTCTATCTCATCATAAGTAAGCTAGTACTGTTCTCTCTCTCTCTCTCTCATCATAAGTAAGCTGGTATTCTCTCTCTCTATTAACTTCATTACCAAGTACTTATTTTTGCAACAATCCTAGGAGAAAAATGTGTTTTCTTTTAACATGTATGTATATTTTTTGATAAGGAATTTTTGTGTATTTACTGTTGTGTAAATAAAATATACTTGCTAAAAAAAGTGATTGAAAAATAAAAAGGGTGTCTTTTTATATAGCCTTATCTTAAGACTACCCCCCCCCCCAAAAAAAAAAAAAAAATTCAAAGTCACACTAACTAAATGACACAAATGGTCACAAATCAAAGACCATTCAATTTTTCTGTCAAACTGCCATCCACCCTGGTGTTGGTCCACTGACTAAACCATTGATACCTGGTTTGACCGAACACAGATGCCATTGAACCAATATCTCGGCATAATTCTGGGGGTTTGAGACTATACACTGTGAACTTACGGTCTCCACAGTCGGAACAAACGACGAGTGGACTCTTGCCGCCCAACTCCATTGTGACACGCTTCAGGTTAGACTCGCTGGCAGCTCCCATAATCTTGCGCCCCACGGCAGTTGAACCAGTGAATGCCACCTTGGGGGAAACATTGTCCAGTTTAGTGTAAAGATTAAGAACAAACTCATACACAAACAAAATGACTACAGTACAGTATATATCCCCTGCAATCTTCACATGGCTAGGAAATAAACAAACACCTAATAGTGATTTTATAATAATATTTCAAGACATCATCCACTGATAGTAAGTCATTGATTGTGGTAATTACATCCCTGGTGACAACAACTTAAGTCACCTTTGCCGAATTAAAATAAAGGCTTAGAAGACTAAAATAAAATATGCAAAGTAAAAGAAAAATAAATAAAAAATAGAATAAAACTTTCCTAAAAAACATTTTAACGTTAATAGATAAAACTCAGAAGGCCAGCTTCCTCCACGAAGGAGAGGATGTCCCCTACCACACTACCCCCCAACATCAAATAGAGACGGTGAGTCCTGCCTCCCCCGGCACTGGGATGTGCTTACGACAAAGATCTCCGAGACTGGGGTACTCCACCAGGAGGTGTCGAAAAGGTGTCCTTCCCTGTGTTAAAATACTGACAAACTTGAACTTTAGGGACAATCCACAGAGCAGCAGTTGGAAACCACTTGGGGCATATCTGAACAGGAGGAAGACAAAGAAGACTCACAACTTACCTTACCCTGAAGCCGAAAGGTCGTGGGAGGCTTGGATACTTAAGTGTGGGGAATATCTCGTCAACTACACAAGTGTTGGTTACAGACTGTAGAGACAAAACCAACACTGGACCTGGAGATACTGATGTCCAAGATCAAGGGGTGGCTCACCAGCATCCACCAGGAGACTTGGGATTGGCCAGGCAATCCTGGCCAACCCCAGTGTATTGAGTCTAGCCTCAGTGGCTGAGGAGTACACCTCACACCCATAATCCAGTTTGGGTCTTACTAGCATGTGGTAAAGGTGTAGCAGAGTTCCTTGGTCAGCACCCCATGACGTGTGCCCCTAGACTCTCGGTAACTTGAGACCATGCTGGCAAGACTCTTTGAGACAACATATGTGGCTGCCATGTAAGCTGGTTGTTGAAGATAATGCTCAGGAAAGAAGTCTGACACATCACACACAGCAGAAATGAATGGCAACGATCTTCAAGGGAGAAAGTCTAAAACCATGCTCTGTGGTCTAATCTGAAACCCTGTCTAGTGCAAGTTGCATGTGACGTTAAGCAACTGACATGCGGGAAGCTACATACCAAATGGCCAAGTTGTCTACATGTAATGAGATTGATACACCACCAAGAACCAATGCTGCTATCAAAGACACTGCCCAAAAGAACCCCCCATTCTCCTGAATTTGTGGTGTTGACATTTCTGGGGCAATGTGGATCCTAAAAGTGCAAAGTCTCAAGAGCTGACCTATTATTGATGGTAAATTTCCCAGCAATCTATAACTGTGAAGCTCCTTAAGGATGCCGAATCTCCTAGCTGTGTCATATACTCGATAATAAAAGTTCCTTACAATTACTTGCCATTTAGGGACAGATGTGCATAAGCATTCAACAAGTATTTCAAACCTTCCAATAAATACAAACTTTTTAAAACATATTCCTGGATAACCTACACAACACCACCATTATCAGGCACTAAGCTACACAACCTCAACACAAACTATATACAGAAAGTGAAAACCTCATAAAGATAGAGATAAATGAAGAACTGACTCACCTTGTCTATATCCTGATGGTGGGCGATAGCATGGCCAGCGACTGGACCCATGCCAGGGATAATGTTGATCACACCAGGGGGAAAGCCAGCCTGGAAACAACCAATTACATTACTTATGATGTGGCAGTGAAATAGGTGTTGCTACTGAAGGTGTGTGTGAGAGAGAGTATGTGTGTGTGTGTGTTTGATGAAAATGACGCGGCACTCAAAGTACACATCGATGATAAACATGCTGCTTTTACCCTCAGTCTCGGACCAAAGCCGATACCTTCCGCAAGAAGAAAGCGGCAACTTCGCAATCTAAAGAACGACTGACTTAAAAATAAAGAGCGTGAAGCACAAAAACTTGCAGATCAGGACATCCTTGACCTAACCTAGTCTAACCTAACCTTTGTCTGGTGTTATGTGTCCATCAATAGAAAGGTAGTCATATATATACTGGGTCTTTTTTATACCATTACACATCACCTTAAAACATTAACACATTATATAACATCGAGCACAACATTTCAAGACATTAACACAACATTCTATAACTAACAACATCTCATATCACAACACACTATAACATTATCCAACACACCAAGCTAAAAAGTCGTGACTCAGCTAAGACGAGTTTTAACCAGTTTGGGTGACCAATATCTTTTGCTGCAGACATGTTACCTATACAGTGGAGAAGGGGGGGGATAAGAGCTGAGGAGGGGGGGGGGAGATGGAGGGGGGGGATAAGAGGAGGAGGGGGGAGATAAGAGCTGAGGAGGGGGAGATAAGAGCGAGGAGGGGAGGGGTAAGAGGGAGAGGGTTAGAAAGGAGGAGTAGGTAAGAGGAGAGGGGGAAGGAGGGGTGGGGAGGAGAGGGGAAGGAGGGGTGGGAGGAGAGGGGGGAAGGAGGGGGGGAGGAGAGGGGAAGGAGTGGGGCAAGAGGAGAGGGGAAGGAGTAGGGTAAGGAGAAGAGGGGGAAGGAAGAAGAGAGGCAAAAGAGAAGGAAGAAGAGGAAGAGAGGGAAGAAGAATAAGAGGAGGAAGAAGAGAGGGAAGAAGAATAAAAGGAGGAAGAAGAGAGGGAAGAAGAATAAGAGGAGGAGTAAGAGAGAGAGAGAGAAGAATAAAAGGAGGAAGAAGAGAGGGAAGAAGAAGGAAGAGAGGGAAGAAGAATAAGAGGAGAGGGAAGAAGAATAAAAGGAGGAAGAAGAGAGGGAAGAAGAAGGAAGAGAGGGAAGAAGAATAAGAGGAGAGGGAAGAAGAATAAAAAGGAAGAAGAGAGGGAAGAAGAAGGAAGAGAGGGAAGAAGAAGGAAGAGAGGGAAGAAGAATAAGAGGAGAGGGAAGAAGAATAAAAGGAGGAAGAAGAGAGGGAAGAAGAGAGGAGGAAGAAGAAGAAGAAGAATAAAAAGGAGGGAAGAAGAGAGGAAGAAGAATAGAGAGGAGGAGTAAGAGAGAGAGAGAGAAGAATAAAAGGAGGAAGAAGAGAGGAAGAAGAAGGAAGAGAGGGAAGAAGAATAAGAGGAGAGGGAAGAAGAATAAAAGGAGGAAGAAGAGAGGGAAGAAGAAGGAAGAGAGGGAAGAAGAATAAGAGGAGAGGGAAGAAGAATAAAAGGAGGAAGAAGAGAGGGAAGAAGGAAGAGAGGGAAGAAGAATAAGAGGAGAGGGAAGAAGAATAAAAGGAGGAATAGAGAGGGAAGAAGAATAAAAAGGAGGAGGAAGAGAGGGAAGAAGAATAAAAGGAGGAGGAGAGAGAGAAGAATAAGAGGAGGAAGAGAGGGAAGAAGAAACAAAAGGAGGAAGAGAGGGAAGAAGAATAAGAGGAGGAAGAGAGGGAAGAAGAATAAGAGAAGGAGGAAGAGAGGGAAGAAGAATAAAAGGAGGAAGAGAGGAAGAAGAATAAGAGGAGGAGGAAGAGAGGGAAGAAGAATAAGAGGAGGAGGAGAGAGAGGGAAGAAGAATAAGAGGAGGAGGAAGAGAGGGAAGAAGAATAAAAGGAGGAAGAGAGGGAAGAAGAATAAGAGGAGGAGGAAGAGAGGGAAGAAGAATAGAAGAAGAAGAGAGGAAGAGAGGGAAGAAGAATAAGAGGAGGAGGAAGAGAGGGAAGAAGAATAAGAGGAGGAGGAAGAGGGAAGAAGAATAAGAGAGAGGGAGGAAGAGAGGGAAGAAGAATAAGAGGAGGAGGAAGAGAGGGAAGAAGAATAAGAGGAGTAGGAGAGAGGAAGAGAGGGAAGAAGAATAAGAGGAGGAGGAGAAGAGAGGAAGAAGAATAAGAGAGGAGAAGAGAGAGAAGAATGAGGAAGAGGAAGAAGAATAAGAGAAGGAGGAAGAGAGGAAGAAGAATAGGAGGAAGGAAGAAGAACAAAGAGGAAGAGAGGAAGAGAGGGAAGAAGAATAAGAGAAGGAGGAAGAGAGGAAGAAGAATAAAAGGAGGAAGAGAGGGAAGAAGAATGAGAAGGAGGAGAGAGGAAGAAGAATAAAAGGAGGAAGAGAGGGAAGAAGAATAAGAGGAGGAGGAAGAGAGGGAAGAAGAATAAGAGGAGGAGGAAGAGAGGGAAGAAGAATAAGAGGAGGAGGAAGAGAGGGAAGAAGAATAAGAGGAGTAGTAAGGAAGAGAGGGAAGAAGAATAAGAGGAGGAGGAAGAGAGGGAAGAAGAATAAGAGGAGGAGTAAGAGAGGGAAGAAGAATAAGAGGAGGAGGAAGAGAGGAAGAAGAATAAGAGAAGGAGGAAGAGAGGGAAGAAGAATAGGAGGAAGAGAGGGAAGAGAATAAGAGAAGGAGGAAGAGAGGGAAGAAGAATAAGAGGAGGAAGAGAGGGAAGAAGAATAAGAGGAGGAGGAAGAGAGGGAAGAAGAATAAGAGAAGGAGGAAGAGAGGGAAGAAGAATAAGAGGAGGAAGAGAGGGAAGAAGAATAAGAGGAGGAGGAAGAGAGGGAAGAAGAATAAGAGAAGGAGGAAGAGAGGGAAGAAGAATAAAAGGAAGAGGAAGAGAGGGAAGAAGAATAAGAGAAGGAGGAAGAGAGGGAAGAAGAATAAGAGGAGGAGGAAGAGAGGGAAGAAGAATAAGAGGAGGAAGAAGAGAGAGAAGAATAATAAGAGGAGGAGGAAGAGAGGCAATAACTAGGAGCAGGAGTAAGAGTAACCAGTTAGCAACCACCACCCAAGGCCACAACAGTATTGCCAGAACAAAACTTCACCATTACCAACCCATCTATACTACCCAGCACTTTTTCCTTAACCAAACCATCTCCAAACCCATGAATTCAGATGAAATTATACACATACCCTAAGCTGTGTGTCCAAGAAATACATGAGGAATGAATGTAATCCAGGCGAGGTGTTGGGGGTGAGGAAATTTGGTGTCTGTAAGTTTATCTCTCGCTCTACTTGACCTTCACAATACCGTTACGTCAATAATCCTGTTTCCAAGAATACCGCATTAACTTAGTTTGGATCACCTGAGTTTTACCCCCCCCATCCCCCCACTCACTCATCTAAGCTTATTTCACCTGATGATTTAAGCATCCTAGTGATACCTTGGGGGTTAAGTTAGTATTAGGGTGTTTAAGCTTCAGGTGAAATAAGCTGGGGGTTATATCTTCAAGTGATCCATATTGTTTTTTTGTACGGTATCCACATTTGTGCTCGACCCTAAGCTAACATACACCAGCTTTACGTAAATAAGAAATCACCATTGTTTAATTATTTCTGAATGAATTATGTTGAATCTGTAGTTATAACTGTTGACATATAATCCTAATGTAGCTAACTGCTCTTGATCCATCTCAGAATATATCTTAATTCATACTTTCCCATTTATATGATTTTCCAATAATAATAAATCATGAATGACAAACACACACAATAACTGCTATAGCCCCTAAACCTAACCATTACACAGCAACATCGAGGAAAATAATCATATACGTATACGTCAATAACATACGACTGATACCACGAAGCATGAGATATACACCAGATGAGAGCACTGTCTAGGTACTAACATCACATGGACTCTACACTTGTACTTTACACTAAAACTTGGACTTTACTGACTTTAACCATACTCCCAGCATATGGAGACTACTGTAGTTTATCTATACCTTAAATTCATACTTATGAAGGTATATCAGACTTTACGGTTTAGTAGTAACTTATCAGACTTAGTTTATGGTACTGTACCGCTGTTATCGTGTATTAAAGAGACATAAAACTTCAACAAAACGATTTATGGGGGATTTTGCTTAATAAATATCTAAGTAATTTAATGTAACTCACCTCCTTGACCAGCGATCCCACATACAGGGAGCTGATGGGGGTGAGTTCAGCGGACTTAAGAACGATGGTACAACCAGTAGCAAGTGCGGGCCCCCATTTCCACGCCAGCATCATGACTGGGTAGTTCCATGGGATAATCTGTCCCACCACACCCAAGGGCTCCCGGCGGGTCAGGCACATGAACTCTCCATCTGCAAGGGAGACGTCTGGGTGATAAAACTTACCCATGAAAATATAACAAAATGTAAACCTCCTCGTGTTCCTCATATAAAACCATTTAAATGTTACTCTTAATGTATCACCATGGTACTCCTGTGTCTTGATCAACCTTGGTACAAATTAATATCACCCATACATTACACCACAGATATTTCACATGATGACTTACCACCCTAATGCTACTTGGGGGATTAAGTTAGGTTACATTATGTTTGCATTAGGGTTGAAATAAGATGGGAAGACTCACTATTAAGGTGTGTATAATGGGCACTACCTTATTAACAGAGATTATCTAATGGGACCCTCAAAGAGACTACAGCACAACACCTCCCCCATAACTTGAGAGATAGATAGATGGAGAGAATTTTTACTCACCACAAGGGATGGTGCTCCCCTGGATCTTGTCACACCAGCCAGCATAGTAGCGTAGAGTCTTGATGCTGTACTCCAGATCGCACAAAGATTCAGTGAATGGCTTGCCGTTATCGAGGGTGTCCAGGCTGGCTAGGTAACATAGATCCCGCTCCATCAGGTCACTCAACTACACAAACACCAGGTCAGGTGTTTTAAGGTCAAGTACAAAATTCATACAAATGAATTTATATTTTTACCATCAAAGACACTATATGAACAGGATTATATACTTTTTAGTTAAGAAATAAACCTATAATCAAACTATATTTCTGAATAACCATAAGAGAATGATGGTAATGATGACAGTCTCTGAACGTGATGGTAACCGACCTTAAGAATGAGTCTGGCCCTCTCGGAAGCGTCCATGGTGCGCCACGGGGCAGTGTTGGAGAACGCCTTTCTAGCTGCTGCCACCGCCTTGTTCACATCCTCCTACAGGCACCCAGGCAAACAGGTTAATATTAGTGTGTGTGTGTGAGGGGGGTGCAACATTATGGGTTCTAGAACATTTCATCACTGGACAATTCGCCACTAGTTCAGCATAAACCTAACCTAACCAAGACAACATCAGTTCCAAAATAAAGACATTATCTGAATATAATAAATATACCAAGATATTCAATAGATCAGTGACTACATAACCACCCCACAAGCATTAACTATGGTATATCTTTTCTTGCATATGGACAGGAGCAACAGGTATGTAGTGAAGTGCTTGAATAGTACATCATAAAAATATTAAGACTTTATTATGTTCATAAGAAGATTAGCCTCCACCTCCATCTTGTTTCACCTTAAGATTAACCACCCCTAGGTAACACCAGGGTATTTAATCATCAGGTGAAATATACTGGAGGCGGAGAGGGTTGGAGGGGGATTGGTCTTCAAGTGACCCTAGGAATTAAATCTTTACTGTATTGTTCAAGTAATATTAATAGTATCACAACCAACCTCTCCAACTGTACAAAACTCGCCTACCTAACTTATGGAACAAAATAACTGTGACCTGCCCTATCCCTCCACCCCACTAGCTCTGGATCTGACCGTGTACAGACAGTCATACAGTCACATCACTCACCGGGCCGGCCTCGGAAACCTCGCAAATAGCATCCCCTGTCGTCGGGTTGAAGACGGGGAAGGTCCGTCCGCTTTCCGCTTTGACGAACTCATTGTTGATAAAAAGCTGAAAAACAAATGAAGTTAGATATTTTACTTTTATCCTCTTCGCCACTGATCGGCTTGTTAGCCGCTTGGGCGATCGGTCACGTCTCTTTTCATTTATATTCTTCACCAAAAGATCGGCTCGCTAGCCGCCCGGGCGATCGGTCACGTCTCTGTCATGCACTGTTGGCAAATACTGGGCCTGCACCGGCTCCTGAATGTACCTGAACCCGCTCCAGTGTTGGTCAAGTCTTCTCTTGAGAGAGCTCACAGTCGGTGCCGTCACAACACTCTCTGGTAGATTGTTCCAAGAGTTTACAACCCTCACTCCGAAAAAGTTTGCCCTCACAGTTTTCTGGACTTGCGGCTTCTTCAATCTTGAGCTGTGACCCCTTGTGGGGCGAGCGTCCGCCAGCTCCAAGTAAGGACACTCAACTGAGTAGTGCCCCCTGGCTAAATAAACTGTTTAAATTAAATTCAATTCCAGGCTCGTGACAGCGTGCGAAAAGTGCTCTCTCCTTTATCTACATGTTATTCAGAGAGTTTATCGGAATAATAGTGAAGCAATCCAAATATTACAAGATCACGGTGTCCTACCAACATCAAGACTGTGTCCTACGCGTGGAAATTGTTTTCTTTTAAGAAATTACAAATTCTTTTGTCTGCAACCATAAGTGTACCAGATCACCCAGCTGTATCCTCCACCACAGTAGCAGGTAAGCTAAAAAAAATGGTTAGGTTAGGTTAAATGTTTTGTGTGCATGTTTTACTCAAACCTGACTGCCATTTTGGTGCAAATTAGCAGTTTGTTACAAATGAAAATACTAAGTTTTTGAAAAAAAAAAAAAAAAAACGCTAATTTACACAAGAAATGAAGGTCAGATCTGAGTAACACACCATAATACCTGTACACCCACAAACTATTTTTGTATCAAAGCCTGAGGACAGCCAATGGACAAATATTTACCAAGTATAATTAACCTGTCTGGGAATTTACATGTGAAGAATTGAGAGGCTAAAACACACACCAATAAAACCTTTGGCAATATGATCCAAACGTACCTATACAGCACCTCCCATGAATCAATAGACAACCTGACAATCTTACTGAATAATTATCTATCTCTTATGTGATGAAGAGGATAAAAGTAAAGTCAAGGTTGAAGAAGCCACAAGTCCAGAAAACTGTGAGGGGTAACTTTTTCGGAACGAGAATTGTAAACTCTTGGAACAACCTGCCAGTGTGTGTTGTGACGGCACCGAGTGTGAGCTGTTTCAAGACCAGACTTGACCAACACTGGAGCAGGTTCAGATACATTCAGGAGTCAGTACAGTACTTGCCAACAGTGTGTAAAAGATGTGACCAATCACCCAAGTGGCTAACAGGCCGATCATTGGTTAAGAGGATAAAATTATATTAAAACCAAATAGGTGTTGCTACAGACCTCCTTGTATTTTATCTCGGGGTTTCTGATGGCCATCTTGGTAGAGAAACAATCTGGGAAAGAGAGTCAACATTTATTTCATTTTACGAATTACCCCCACGAACCTCGACAAAACACCCGCAGGTTAGTATATAGTACTCACCCGCCAGGGCTGCATAGTGCCGATGCGGCCATATCATCTCACCCCAGAAAATGCCTCAAATTTCACCCTATCATAGTAAGTTCTTTCTGTTTAATATAACAGAGAAGTTAGGTAAGGTTAGGTAGGTTTGTTTGTTTGGTTTGGTGGTAATTACAGTAGGGTCGGGATGTATCGCGAGATAGGATCCAAGGATGTTCACTATATACTAAATCGCGATATAAAATTACATGTAATTGATGGGGAAAATAGGGTTAGGTTCTGGAGGCCAATAAAAGTGACTAAACTTGGAATAAAATGGCACAGTCTAAAGTTAGCAGAAATTACACTGCTAGAATCCTTGCAAGACAGCAAATAATTTGAACATAAGCGTCATATATTTTGCACAAGATATAAAAATTAATCATCTGTACCACATTACAGTAGTGATTTATGAGTTTTAGTGTACAGTATATGTACGAGGGTTACCTCATGTAAATTCAGAAACACTCCTAAATCGCCCTTAAATCACTATACAGTGTGTGTGTGTGTGTGTATGTATATATATATATATATATATATATATATATATATATATATATATATATATATATATATATATATATATATATATATATATATATATATATATACACACAGTATATATACAGTATATGCTGATAACCACAAGGAAAGAAGAAAACACGAAGTTCCCAAGCGCTTTCGTGTAATTCACATCTTCAGGGGTGAGTACAGACTAAGGAGAAGTACAAAACAAGGTGTATATGTACAGAGGAGGGTGAGATCAGGTCCACAATGGTCAGGTATTTGGTAATGACCCTATTAATCTTTAAAAAGCACTGCAACGGTTGGTAGTCAGGTCAGAGGGTAAGGTGACCCAACCTTCTCTGTATATATACACCTTGTTTTGTACTTCTCCTTAGTCTGTACTCACCCCTGAAGATGTGAATTACAGGAAAGTGCTTGGGAACTTCGTGTTTTCTTCTATCATCCTTGAATCTATCCAGCCACCTTTTGAAACTTTCCAGAGTTCCAGCACTTAAATCCGTTGCTCCGAGTCCTATCCTGCTCGGATATTATAAGAACTTTATCTATATCCCCTTTATTGATTCCTTTCACCCACTTAAATACTTCTATCATATCTCCCCGCACTCTTCGTCTTTCTAGGGAATGCAAGTTAAGTTTCTTTAACCTAGCCTGATATTGAAGGTTTCTAAGTCCCGGAATCATTTTCGTCATTCTTCGCTGCACCGACTCTAGTGAATTGATATCCATTCTATAATAAGGGCACCAGAACTGAACCGCATAATCGAGGTGCGGCCTGACTAGCGCAAGATATAATTGCAATAAGACCTCTGCACTCTTATTACTTACACTTCTAGATATAAAACCCAATACTCTGTTTGCCTTATTTCGAACATTAAAGCACTGTTTTCTAGGCCGTAGGTCCGGGCTTACAAGTACCCGTAGGTCTCTTTCACAAGTCGACTTCTCTAGGTTGATGTTGTTAAGGCTGTATACATTGTCAGTATTTGTTCTTCCAATATTAAGTACGCTGCACTTGCTGGTGTTGAATTTCATTTGCCATTTTTCAGACCACCCATGCAGTTTATTTACTTTTACTTTTATCCTCTTCGCCACTGATCGGCTTGTTAGCCGCTTGGGCGATCGGTCACGACTCTTTTCCTTTATATTCTTCACCAAAAGGTCGGCTCGCTAGCCGCCCGGGCGATCGGTCACGTCTCTGTCACGCACTGTTGGCAAATACTGGGCATGCACCGGCTCCTGAATGTACCTGAACCCGCTCCAGTGTTGGTCAAGTCTTCTCTTGAAAGAGCTCACACTCGGTGCCGTCACAACACTTTCTGGTAGATTGTTCCAAGAGTTTACAACCCTCACTCCGAAAAAGTTTGCCCTCACGGTTTTCCGGACTTGCGGCTTCTTCAATCTTGAGCTGTGACCCCTTGTGGGGCGAGCGTCCGCCAGCTCCAAGTAAGGACACTCAACTGAGTAGTGCCCCCTGAGATGCTTATAAACCTCAACTAGGTCCCCCCTTGCCCGTCTGTAGTATAAGCTAGGCAAGTTCAGGCGCTCCAATCTCGCAGGGTAGCTGAGATGCCGAAGTGCAGGCACCAGCTTGGTGGCCCTCCTTTGAACATTTTCAACCAACTGACAGTCCCTAGCATATCTCGGGGACCAGATGGGGTGACAGTACTCCAGATGGGGAAGCACTTCACTCCTGAAGATCGTCACGAGGGACGGACCGTCTAGATATCTGAACGACCTTCTTATAAGACCCAATAATTTATTTGCCTGATTTACCTTCTTCTCACAATGGCCCGAGAACTTCAGCTCATTGTCAACATACACACCTAGGTCCTTCTCACACACAGTCTCAACTAGTACATTTTCTTCATCCCGTTGGGACATATGGTACGCCTCCTTACCGTTGGTACGCCCCAGGTGCATCCTCTTACACTTCGTGACATTGAATCTCAGCAGCCATTCCTTCGACCATTCCTGGAGCCCACAGAGGTCCTTCTGCAGCTCTTCACAGTCCGCTTGGTTCTTAATTTCCCGAAATAACTTGCCATCATCGGCAAACATTTGTATGGAGGAGTGTACAACGTCAGGCATATCATTTATGAAACAAACAAACAACAGCGGGCCCAATACACTACCCTGCGGTACCCCACTTGTTACAGGTACAGATGACGATTTCGTGCCATTAATCACCACACATTGCTTGCGGTCATGTAGAAAGTCTTCTATCCACGCTAGGACATTTCCCCGAATTCCGTACCCTTCCAGTTTGATTTTCAGCCTTTCGTGGGGTACACTGTCGAAAGCCTTGGCAAAATCTAGGTAAATATTGTCGATATTACCACCCCGTTCTAGAATATGGGTCCAAATATCCAATACCTTGAGCAATTGTGTCAAGCAAGAGCGCCCCGGCATAAAACCGTGTTGGCAATCTTTTACAAGGTTGTTTCGTAGTAGATGTTCCATCGCTGCATCTCTGATAATACTCTCAAGTACTTTACATATTATGCTGGTCAGGCTCACCGGTCTATAGTTGTTCGTGGAGTGCCTATCGCCCTTCTTGAAGATAGGACTCACATAAGCCACTTTCCATTCACTGGGGACCATTTGTTCATCCAGGCATTTACAAAACAGAATCTTCAGGGGCTCTGCAAGCTCGTTGCACAGCTCCCTTAGCACTCTAGGATGCACCATGTCAGGTCCAGGACTCTTATGGACCTTTAGCCTGGACAGTTTATTTCTAATACCCTCTTCTGTGAACACAATGTGGGTCAGTGCTGTGTCGAACCGTCTGTCCTCAAACGCAGGAAGGTTAGTTGCATCCTCTCTTGTGAACACTGAGGAAAAGAAGCTGTTCAATGCCTCAGCTTTATCCTGGTCAGAATCTGCGTAACTACCATCTTCAAGCCTCAGGTCTGATACTCCTACTCGCGTTTTCAATTTCGACTTTGCATAGCGGTAAAACGCCTTTGGGTTTGACTTGACCTCGCGTGCAACCAGCCTTTGGAACTCCTTTTCAGCCCTCCTACACTCTATCTTTGCTTGGTTTCTGGCTCTTGCATACATCCTCCTGTCTTGCTCATCGTTTGACCCAACCCACGTCTTGAATTTCTGGGTTTTCTTCTTAATTTTGTCGACCGCCGCATGGTTCATGTGTAGGGATCCCCTCGTATTCCTAGAAGCACTGGGTTTGGTCTTGGGTATATATTTATCGATCAAATGGGTCATTTTACTAGTTATGATATTCAGCGTAGTGTCTGCGTTCTTGTACCTTAATAAGTCAGGCCAGTTGATACCCCTCATCTCTTCCCTCATCCCATTGTAATTTCCCTTGTAATATTTGCACCTTGGCCTGGCCTTATCTTGAACTAGGTAACAGTTAAATCTGAATGACAACACTGTATGGTGACTGGTGCCAACTGGGGCAAGGTGTTCCAGTTTGGCCACCATACCCTCCTCGTTTGTTATGATGAGGTCAAGTGGCTTGGGTGTTTGTTCCCCTCTGTAATGTGTCGGGTCTCTCACATGTTGGAACAGAAAATTATCTCAGAGTTTCTACAAAAAGAGTAGCAGGATTATTCAAGTCATTCGGGGTTGACTCGTTTCTCCAGTCGATGTCGCCATAGTTAAAGTCCCCCATGATAAGGAGGTGGCTGGGGTTGAGCATCGCCGCATTGTTTATTAAGGTTCTTAAGTTCCTTTGATTTAGTGGGCCACAGTTCGGGGATCTGTAGATACACCCGACGATAAGTAAGTCCCCTCCCTTTAATTTAATTTTACACCACTTGGACTCTTCAAAGACATCCTCTCCCTGTACCCTCGCCTGGCTGGCTCTAAGGTCTTGCCTAGCGTAGATAACCACACCCCTCCTGCAGGATTCTTGAGTTAGGTTCGTAAATGAGTCATATCCAGCAATACTGAACTCACATTTAGATCCTCCTGTAATGCATTTGCATCCTGCCCTGAATTAATCTTGTCGCCTATTTTGGTGTCATCCGCAAACTTGCTTATGTCACTGCTGATCCCAGTATCTAGATCGTTTATGTAGATTATGAACAAGAGTGGGCCTAGTACTGACCCCTGGGGAACCCCACTGGTTACACGGCCCCACTCAGATTTAACACCATCTACGCTGACCCTCTGCGTTCTATCGGTGAGCCATGATTTTATCCAATTTATAACTTTCCCCTCGATACCATGAGCCTTAATTTTTCTCAGAAGCCTCTGATGCGGTACTCTGTCAAATGCTTTTCGTCATTACCTACTACCTCGAAGAATTTCCTAAAAAACATCAGCAGATTTGTTAGACAAGATTTTCCCTTTGAAACCCATGTTGCGAGTCGTACATTAATTTGATTTTCTCTAGATGCGATCGGATGATATACATATATATATATATATATATATATATATATATATATATATATATATATATATATATATATATATATATATATATATATATATATATATATATATATATATATATATATATATATATAGATAGTGATTTAAGGGCGATTTAGGAGTGTTTCTGAATTTACATGAGGTAACCCTCGCTAAGTTGGGAGTCTACTGTATACAGTATTGGAAAATTTTGATCATTTTGATAGTAGTGATAAATTTGAAATATTTCCTGCACGATTTCCCCAGAGAAATAAAAAAAAAGATCATTATATATAGGAAAATGTACGTAACTTTGGTAGCCGCGAATTTTTTTTTTTATATAAAATTCTATATTTCCCGACCCTAAAAGACTAACCAACGAGCGAAATTGATTGGAAAAAATTATAAACGCCGGATTTTCACTGTTATATTACAGTGGACACTGTTGTAGTTTGTGGAAGTATGTTAAAAAAATTATTTTTTAAAATAAACGTTACTTAACATTTGTAGCTATGAAGAACAGACCAAACCAACCTACCTAACCTTACCCAACTTCATCCTGTGTACCGCCAGCAAGGACGTGGGCTCGTAACACGTATTTTTTTTTTTTTTACAGGGGTTAGCCCATCCGGGCATAGGTCACTAACCCACATCGGGGCCCACGGGGGCGGCGAAAACGTAAGAATAATAATTCATAGTAAAAATAATTTTAATACGTAAAAAAGTAATATATTAATGATAATAATAATAAATACAAAAAAATACATAAAATGAAAAAAAATCAAGTGAGAAACGCTATATGTATGTTGTGCTGTCATGTAAGAGAAACAACCAAGACCCTACAATTGTGTGTAAATGAGGCAGAAAGACAAGATCAGTAACCTGGGACTAGATCTCAATTTTCGTAATGCCATATGGCAGCAAGGGTCTACCATTATACAACATATCCAATATCTTCCCAAAGCGGTAGTAACTACCTGTTTGGTAGTTACCAACTACCAGTCTTGCCCACGGTGCCTGTGGCCACTACATGCCCACCGTTTCTCTGTGGCTGCCGGTCACACTAGAATAACCCGTTATATTACCTCCTTCTTTCCTCACACAGCCCGGGTGGGCTAATTCCCGTAAACAAAATGAAAAATAAAGAAGTTACACGGTGTAACTACCGGCCCAACAGGTCCTGAAATAACACTGAATATCTCTCTAACACACACGACAGCACGTAAGACAAATTTTAATATGACCTCTGATAGTAATATGATATAAATTGTAAGAAAATATTAAAAATACTTGAGGAAATTGAGTAAAACAACAGAAATTCAACTCACGTTGCTCCAACACCTCCTCTCACTACGGCGACTACGGAACCACTGAGCACAGGTAGGGGGGGGAGGGGGGGGTCAGTCACGTGTTCTTGTGCAGTGTTGCCGCTAGTTCATAACACGGCCTGTTGCCAAGCGTCACTTAAGAGAAAACGGGTACAATTATTGAGTAACTGAATTAAACAGGATATAAATAGAAAATATTCAAAGACGATATTGATTAATATTGAAATACTTTTTATTTCGGTATGGAATAAAGAAGAAGTAATAAGGTTTAGGAAAAAACAAAATTGGAACAAAATGTGCATGAATATTTCCCCATTTTGTAAAGAAAGACAAAGGTAATAAACAATATATATACTGTACATGGTATTTACAATTAATCATTATGATTTTTTACAAACCGAATAAAATTTTTCACTTGGCTCGTATGAAACACATCCTCCACATTTGTGAACCATTTCAGATGGAATGATTAGAGTTGTTAAAGTCTGCTTAGAAAGAATAATCTTTGCTTAGTTTTGGTCAGATTCACCTTGGAAAAGATTCTTTCTACATCAAAATTTGATGTGGGCAAAGACAATATCTTCAGAGCCTGCACTTCGGCACCTCAGCTACCCTGAGAGATTGGAGCGCCTGAACTTGCCTAGCTTATACTACGGACGGGCAAGGGGGGACCTAGTTGAGGTGTATAAGCATCTCAGGGGGCACTACTCAGTTGAGTGTCCTTACTTGGAGCTGGCGGACGCTCGCCCCACAAGGGGTCACAGCTAAAGATTGAAGAAGCCGCAAGTCCAGAAAACTGTGAGGGCAAACTTTTTCAGAGTGGGAGTTGTGAACTCTTGGAACAATCTGCCAGAAAGTGTTGTGACGGCACCAAGTGCGAGCTCTCTCAAGACAAGACTTGACCAACACTGGAACGGGTTCAGGTACAGTCAGGAGCCGGTGCATGCCCAGTATTTGCCAACAGTGCGTGACAGAGACGTGACCGATCGCCCGGGCGGCTAGCGAGCCGATCTTTTGTGAGCTACTCTTTTTGTAGAAACTCTGAGAGATAATTTTCTGTTCCAACATGTGAGAGACCCGACACATTACAGAGGGGAACAAACACCCAAGCCACTTGACCTCATCATAACAAACGAGGAGGGTATGGTGGCCAAACTGGAACACCTTGCCCCAGTTGGCACCAGTCACCATACAGTGTTGTCATTCAGATTTAACTGTTACCTAGTTCAAGATAAGGCCAGGCCAAGGTGCAAATATTACAAGGGAAATTACAATGGGATGAGGGAAGAGATGAGGGGTATCAACTGGCCTGACTTATTAAGGTACAAGAACGCAGACACTACGCTGAATATCATAACTAGTAAAATGACCCATTTGATCGATAAATATATACCCAAGACCAAACCCAGTGCTTCTAGGAATACGAGGGGATCCCTACACATGAACCATGCGGCGGTCGACAAAATTAAGAAGAAAACCCAGAAATTCAAGACGTGGGTTGGGTCAAACGATGAGCAAGACAGGAGGATGTATGCAAGAGCCAGAAACCAAGCAAAGATAGAGTGTAGGAGGGCTGAAAAGGAGTTCCAAAGGCTGGTTGCACGCGAGGTCAAGTCAAACCCAAAGGCGTTTTACCGCTATGCAAAGTCGAAATTGAAAACGCGAGTAAGAGTATCAGACCTGAGGCTTGAAGATGGTAGTTACGCAGATTCTGACCAGGATAAAGCTGAGGCATTGAACAGCTTCTTTTCCTCAGTGTTCACAAGAGAGGATGCAACTAACCTTCCCGCGTTTGAGGACAGACGGTTCGACACAGCACTGACCCACATTGTGTTCACAGAAGAGGGTATTAGAAATAAACTGTCCAGGCTAAAGGTCCATAAGAGTCCTGGACCTGACATGGTGCATCCTAGAGTGCTAAGGGAGCTGTGCAACGAGCTTGCAGAGCCCCTGAAGATTCTGTTTTGTAAATGCCTGGATGAACAAATGGTCCCCAGTGAATGGACAGTGGCTTATGTGAGTCCTATCTTCAAGAAGGGCGATAGGCACTCCACGAACAACTATAGACCGGTGAGCCTGACCAGCATAATATGTAAAGTACTTGAGAGTATTATCAGAGATGCAGCGATGGAACATCTACTACGAAACAACCCTGTAAAAGATTGCCAACACGGTTTTATGCCGGGGCGCTCTTGCTTGACACAATTGCTCAAGGTATTGGATATTTGGACCCATATTCTAGAACGGGGTGGTAATATCGACAATATTTACCTAGATTTTGCCAAGGCTTTCGACAGTGTACCCCACGAAAGGCTGAAAATCAAACTGGAAGGGTATGGAATTCGGGGAAATGTCCTAGCGTGGATAGAAGACTTTCTACATGACCGCAAGCAATGTGTGGTGATTAATGGCACGAAATCGTCATCTGTACCTGTAACAAGTGGGGTACCGCAGGGTAGTGTATTGGGCCCGCTGTTGTTTGTTTGTTTCATAAATGATATGCCTGACGTTGTACACTCCTCCATACAAATGTTTGCTGATGACGCCAAGTTATTTCGGGAAATTAAGAACCAAGCGGACTGTGAAGAGCTGCAGAAGGACCTCTGTGGGCTCCAGGAATGGCTGCTGAGATTCAATGTCACGAAGTGTAAGAGGATGCACCTGGGGCGTACCAACGGTAAGGAGGCGTACCATATGTCCCAACGGGATGAAGAAAATGTACTAGTTGAGACTGTGTGTGAGAAGGACCTAGGTGTGTATGTTGACAATGAGCTGAAGTTCTCGGGCCATTGTGAGAAGAAGGTAAATCAGGCAAATAAATTATTGGGTCTTATAAGAAGGTCGTTCAGATATCTAGACGGTCCGTCCCTCGTGACGATCTTCAGGAGTGAAGTGCTTCCCCATCTGGAGTACTGTCACCCCATCTGGTCCTCGAGATATGCTAGGGACTGTCAGTTGGGTTGAAAAATGAAAATACTCGTTGAATGCCTATAAGCATCTCAGGGGCACTACTCGTTGAGGTCCTTACTGAGCTGAGGACGTCATTCCACAAGGGGTCACAGCTCAAGATTGAAGAGCTGCAAGTCCGGAAACCGTGAGGGCAAACTTTTTCGGAGTGAGGGTTGTAAACTCTTGGAACAATCTACCAGAAAGTGTTGTGACGGCACCGAGTGTGAGCTCTTTCAAGAGAAGACTTGACCAACACTGGAGCGGGTTGAGGTACATTCAGGAGCCGGTGCATGCCCAGCATTTGCCAACAGTGCGTGACAGAGACGTGACCGATCGCCCGGGCGGCTAGCGAGCCGACCTTTTGGTGAAGAATATAAAGGAAAAGAGTCGTGACCGATCGCCCAAGCGGCTAACAAGCCGATCAGTGCGAAGAGGATAAAAGTAAAATGAAGAGATGCATCGCCCAAGCGGCTAACAAGCCGATCAGTGGCGAAGAGGATAAAAGTAAAAGTAAAATCGTCTTTCATACTTGACATTTCCTTGTAGAATAGCTTTGCATTTCTTTGATTTTTCATATAATCTGGAAATTTTATGCTGTTGTAGTGGATTTCTCCCCTACAAACGCTGTTTGTCGCTGAGTAGTATGCCTCGTGGTCTAGGTCAACCAGCGGCGCCATACATCACGGAGCGGGGGTCAACTACTAAGCCACGCCTACCCCCCGCTATTTAAGACCTGACCTCGTGGTGACCTGTCTCTTTCTACCTACACCAACCAGCCAGCAACACCTCCTCCGCCTGCCTGGCGGTCCTCGCTCCCGCCGGCGAGCATGGCGACCCACAGGCTGGTCCTCCTCTGAGCACCCTCACCAACCAGCTCTCTCTACATCACGCTTGTTACCATGCTGCCTTCCCAGCACCAAGCTGCATTGTACATCCAATACAACATGTATACAGAGAGCACATTGTGAGTTTCCTTTCTCCATCCCATCCTGAGTGTGAACCAAACAACTTGAACCCAACACTGTCAATGGCTCTCCACTCATTATTCAACTGCTGTTTCTTCGTGGGGAACTAAAGTTTAGACGCTCGAGAAGCAACTGTTGCGTCATACACGTTTATACTTCTATCCTCTGTGCCACTGATCGGCTCGTTAGCCGCCCGGGCGATCGGTCACGTCTCTGTCACGCACTTTTGGCAAATACTGGGCATGCACCGGCTCCTGAATGTACCTGAACCCGCTCCAGTGTTGGTCAAGTCTGGTCTTGAGAGAGCTCGCACTTGGTGCCGTCACAACACTCTCTGGCAGATTGTTCCAAGAGTTTACAACCCTCCGAAAAAGTTTGCCCTCACAATTTTTTGGACTTGCGGCTTCTTCAATATATAAACCCAGTTGCCCAGTGCAGGTATACTGTATGGCTGCTAATCACACCCCATACTTAGGTTCATCTAGCGATCCATCAAGCAATTTCTCCCAAGGTGGCCAAATCTTCCTACCTGGGATTTTATTCTTTTTATTGAATCATCAAGTGTTCAAACAATGGACAGATAATAGTGTTTTGATCAATGGTATTTTCAACTTTAAATATAAAACAAAATTAATCAAATGCGTCATCGTTGTTATTCGTATATTTATTAGTTATAATCGGGACCAACTGATTATTCTAAGATAAAACTAAGGCCTCTCTCTCTCTCTTCACCCTAAAGTTACCCCGTACCAAACAATGATGCCACTCCCCGTCAATGACGTCACATCACAACACAGGTGTTACGACACCTTCGTATAGTGACCAAAAAAGTCGTGCATTATTCCATTTAAACTTTTATCTATTAAACAAATCACAAAATGGACTGAAAACGAAGGATGTTATTCAGTGAAAGGTGATATTTATGTCTGTGTAATGTATGTCAATGAAATATATGGCTTGAATGAGTATCAATTTAAGTAATTCTCATTATTATAATGAGTGGTTATGTTATTAATTGATTTATATCCATATATTTATCGTTAATGGATAAGTTATCTTGCTAAAGGTCCATTAAGGGCTGCCCATTATCATCGTTAAGGTAAATTTACGAGAATTAATGGTGTATTTTGCCTGTTTTATGCCTTTTTCGCAATCGATTTCTGATCCTATGGTAAATACTGTAGGAGAAAAATGATTTAATTGTAAATATTGGCTATGGACGACAGATGTGTAGGACTACCTGAAGTTAGCCCCTAGTTTACCTCACGTGATGATTAAACACCATTATGTTACCTGGGGGTTAGGTTAGGATTAGTGTTGTAACGTTATGTTAAATTAGAGTTATGTAGATTAGGTTAGGTTAAATTAATGTTATGTAGGTTAGTTTATGTTAAATTAGGGTTATGTAGGTTAAGTGAAATTAATGTTATGTAGGTTAGATTATGTTAAATTAATGTCATGTAGGTTAGTTTAGGTTAAATTAGGGTTATGTAGGTTAGATTATGTTAAGTTATGTTCATCTTCATGTTAGGTTAGCATTGGTATAGTTAAACTTCAGGTGAAATGGGGAGCTAATCTTCAGGTGATCCAACGTGAACAAACTGACTCGAACACTATACCTTGACCTAACATTCAGATAAACCATCATTTAGTGTAGCATTTTGAGGAGATCATTTACCTGCGGCTTAACGTTCTTTGTTTTTAGTCTCAGACATAATGCCTCGTCACAGTAAGGTACAACTCGAGGTTCTTCGCTTATATAAACAATGTCTTCGAGCGGCCGAGAAGAAGCCTGGATTCTACGGCAACGTGCAGCATGAATTTCGCAAGAATGCAATGCTTCCCAAGACAGAAATCCTCCGCGTGGAACACCTAATTCGGCAAGGGTGGAGGAAGCTGAAGATGATGCAAGACCCTTATGTCACTAGTATGGGTCATTACCAAAAGTGAAAAAGTGATCTTGTTCATAAAAATTCATATCATACATTAACTTTTTAAGAATTGAGACATACTGTATATGTCTCAGTGGACTATACTTGTGATTTATGTTTAAGTCAGACATTTATACAGGGTCAAAACTATACAAGAAAGGTGCTCAAATGACTGTGACAAATTAATATATTTTTGACAAGTCTACCAAACTAGTCTTCAAAATGGCAAGCAGAATGGCAAGCAGAATTGTGTACGTAAGCAAACTGGGGCGTATGCGGTACTTGCCTGCGTGGGACTACCAGAAAAATGTTGCGGAAAAAGTGCGCAACAACATGAAAACCGGGAAGGAACCAGGACACACGCTTCTCCTTGTGGAACACCATCCGGGTAAGGACACTATGTGGTTTAAGTAATTAGTAAAATTGGGGACTTTTTATGAATCATTTAGTCAGCAATAAGTAAGCATTACGTTAAGTTTGGGTAGGTTTGAGTAGTATTAAGGTTAAGTTAGTAGAAAGTCAAATTTAGTTAAGTTGGGTTAATATTAAGTTAGTTAGGTTAGGATTAGGGTATTTAATAAAGTGAAATAAACTGAGGTTGCGAATCTACACACGATCCCCTTTTTCCACCCAGTGTACACAATCGGTATCCGCCAAACTGAATACACCGAGGAATTGGAAACCCAGTTGAGGTCAATGGGCGCAGACTTTCACCGTACAAACCGCGGGGGTCTCATAACCTTCCACGGACCAGGCCAGCTGATGGCATACCCAATCTTACACCTCAGGTCCTTCAGTTCGGGTATGAAGTGGTAAGGGAGTCTTGTACTGTACTTCCGTTAACTTATTATAGAAGTGTAATAATTTTTTTATATGAATTATGACATACTGGTAACTAATATTTTCATTGTTTATTTTATATTTATTGATTTTTCTTTACCTTTTCAATGTTTAGGAATTATTTAAAGTTATTTATTTTTTTAGTATTGGTTAAAGGAAGATTTTGTTCAGGAAATAACTGGGATCATGTCAAGATTATTAGACACTAGTTTATTTCACCTGATGATTAAACACTTTAACCTAACCTCCTAAAGTAGCTTAGGGTGTTTAATCTATGGTTTCGAATCTACAGTGGACTCGATATAAACTCGTCTAGATGATAGTTGAATCAGCCGATTATTTCTTATGTATTTTCCTAATTACTGTACTACTTTAATTCGTCAGGTACGTGTGTGCACTAGAGCGGACAGTCATACGCACCTTACGTTGGCTAGGCATCAACTCCCACACGTCCCCCCACACTGGAGTCTGGGTTGGTGACAATAAAATATGTGCTCTGGGTGAGTGACTTGTATTGTATTTTTTTTTGCTTTGGACTTTATGGAAAATAAATAGTGTGTATAGAACTTTCAGAATTGATTGGTACCCCTGTAATTTGTAGCGGTTTATTGGATTACCTGAAGATTAGACACCCCAGCTTAATTTAACTTAACCTAATCCCCAGGTAATGTTAGGGTGTTTAATCATTAGGTAAAATAAACTGAGGTAGCTAATCTTTATTGTCACTTTCAGGTATTCAGGGCCGTCACGTAACGACTCACGGTTTAGCGTTGAACTGCAACACAGACTTACGGTGGTATGAGCACATCGTACCTTGTGGGATTCCCGACAAAGGCATAACGAGCATCAGCAAGGAACTGAACCGGGACGTAACGATAGACGAAGTGGAGCCTCATTTTCTAAAAGCTTTCTCTGAAGTGTTCGAGTGTAAAGTTGTTCCCGCTGATGACAGAGACATTGGTGTAGGTTAACCAGAGTTGTTTGTTACCAAGATTTATTTCAATTATTCATGGGTTAGTTAATACAGTGTTTAGTTATTGTATTCTAAATATAGAGCATGGTGAATTTGATAAGTTAGTTATACAAGAACACAAACTACAGTGCTCTGGGCCAATTCATAGGTTCAAAGTGGGCACAAAGAGGTTTCTGAAGTGTCTATTTAAGTAAAGACGGTGTTTGTTGTCCCTTGCAATCTCTTGTCAGGTTCCCTTTCCTATGTCATTCTTGGCCTACCTCTGGCTCACCTCCTCTCTGTATTCAGACATGCACCTTTTGATCCAGTTGCTGTTGTCCATTCTCTCCACATGCCTAAACTGTCTGCATCTGTGCAGGACTAAACCAATACCCAGTCACCATCTTAGCTCTGAACAGTTACATTACACATCCACCTCACTCAAATCTATTCATTAACTTCTATCCATACACATATGAGCCAGTACACACATTCACCCACATACACACAAAATCACATTCACCCACTTATTCTAATACAGTGTTGTGCCTTCTTTGTACTGGGTCATTATCTCTGCACGTTAATATATAGATTGTACTAAGATTCTCCAGAGTGATTCTTCTGTATTTTTGTGAATTAATTTTTTTTATTTTGTTCTCAAATACTTTGATAAAGTATTGGGGTATTTTTTTGACAATTTCACAAGCCAGTTTTCAGTATACAGTCTCTCCTCGACTCATGACGGGGTTCCGTCCTGACGACCAGGTCGTAAGTCAAAAAGGCGAAAATAATGTAGAAATTCTAAAATGAAATACAGAACAGTAAAAGTAATCAATTATGAAAAATGTGTTACTGTGCACTTACCTTTAATGTAGTCAGCTGAATGCACACGGAGCCTCAATAATTTTTTCATCAAGAATGGAGACTACATTAATTGGATGAAGCAGAGGAGGAAACAGGGCCATTGTAAGTCAAATATGTGGTAAGTCAAGGAGAGACTGCATTTGGTAAACTGCATTAAAGCACACAGTACTATAGCCAGTACACATATCATAGCAGGAAACTTTATTTTGTTATGGTTTCTTTAATGTGAATGGTCGACTACCTAACGATGGCTGATGATGATTAAAATGTTTCAACTACCTAAAAAATGTCTAGTGACACCGAGCGACGTGAAAGGTTGCTCATTTGTGATTTAAGGTGATATGTAAGGATTGTAGTCTGTAAATATTGTTAGTTGTACAAGTTGTATATAATTTGAATAACTATTAAATAAATAGTTCTGTATATTTGACTGTTTCTAACCCTCTGGTATGAAGTGTAAACAATGTACACTACAGTTATATACAGGTCTACATACAGCAGATCTAAGACTTACCCTCATGTGATCCTCCACCATAATCTTCCTAACTTGTGACCTGATCCTATGTCAGTGATTGAGAGCCGAGGTAAGTAAACACTCTTAATATCTGCTGCTAAAATGGGTTAATGTAGGCAACTTTCCATGCAGTTTTTCCTATTCAACTTCCTAGGCAACATATCCGCTCCTGATTGAATGATAAAAGAGGAGAAATAAGTACAGGTTACAAAATGAGTTTATTTAAAAAATCGTATGTACAGAGTAGGCAAATCTTTCACTGTGAGACTGATGCCGTTAGCCGTACAGCTGTAGCTACTCGCACAACAAAGATCCTGCCTCTGTGAAAGAGTCGACCTTCACGAGGGGAGGGGAGAAGCCCCCTCTTAAAGAATATGGCAGCTCCAAAAGTAACGTCGAGAAGTCCGTCTGCCGGGACCAGAGTTCTATTGTCGGGCAATGTTTTCCTTCCGTCTAGCTATTTCCGACGCTTATGCGACCCGTCTGCATAAACTGTACGCCAGTCAAATTTATTTAGATTATGAAAACAATTATACTATATAACCAATGCAACAATGATAAATATATAAAAAATTTAAACAAAAATTGTGCTTACTGAAAGGCAGGACAATTGGCCTACTGACTGAGCTCTGTCCATTATATAAAGTCCTTGGTGATCATTACAGCTGATGGCAGTAGAATAGCTGTTGACTACTGATGGATTTTGGCCCAAAAAATTTTTTGGCAATAAATAACAATAATTAACACTGAAAAAAGAAAAGCCAATTTACCAACAGAACGATACAATTCTAAGAAACCAACGACCAATCAACACGTACGAACTGCGATGGTCGGCGAGGACGTCAAAAACAGGCCGAGCTCAGTGAATGGGCCAGTTTCTGTGTAGGCTTAGCCCTTAGTGAATCGCGGTAGATACTAAGTAAAGCTCTAACACACTACGTCCTGGGGAGGTCAACGTCAGCATCACGTCATCATGTAGACTCGTGTAAGCGCCGGCTTCAACGTACACGCTGAGGAAAGACATCTTGTACCCGACTCATTGGGAGAATTTGGGGAGGCTGTCTAGACTCAGTGGGAGAATTTTAGGAGGCTGTCTAGACTCAGTGGGAGAATTTTAGGAGGCTGTCTAGACTCAGTGGGAGAATTTTAGGAGGCTGTCTAGACTCTTTGGGAGGATTTGGGGGAGGCTGTCTACACTGTATTGCCCAGGAGTGATAAATGCATGTGTGAATAAAGAATAAATGCAGAAAAAGAGATGAAGTAAAATTTAGTTAGATATTCTTACAAAAAATATCGGGGCGAATGTGAGATTTAATTAGATATGTTTACAATGTTAGAATCAGAGGTCAAATGTTGAGGACTGTGTTGTGTTGTGTGTTTGGGTTGTGTTGAGTTAGGTTTGGTTGTGTTGGGTTGTTTTGTGTTTGGTTTGTGTTGTGTGTTTAGGTTTGGTTGTGTTGGGTTGAGTTGTGTGTTTAGGTTTGGTTGTGTTGGGTTGGTTAGTTTAGGTTGTGTTATGTTAGGTTAAGTTGGGTGAATATGATCAACACTATAATAATGTTTAAATGGAATTATATAGATTTATGAGAGGAATAAAATTATTTACTCCGTGTTTGTAATGTATGAAGTGTGATGGTGGTAGTAATGGTCAGCTGCAGTATGAAGTGTGGTGGTGGTGATAGTAACGGTCAGCTGCAGTATGAAGTGTGGTGGTGGTGGTAGCAATGGTCAGTATGAAATGTGGTGGAAGTAACGGTCAGCTGCAGTATGAAGTGTGTGGTGGTGGTGGTAGCAATGGTCCGCTGTAGTATGAAATGTGGTGAAGTAACGGTCAGCTGCAGTATGAAGTGTGGTGGTGGTAGTAATGGTCAGCTGCAATATGAAGTGTGGTGGTGGTGGTAGCAATGGTCAGCTGCAGTATGAAGTGTGGTGGTGGTGGTAGTAACGGTCAGCTGCAGTATGAAGTGTGTGGTGGTGGTAGTAATGGTCAGCTGCAGAATGAAGAGTGGTGGTGGTGGTAGCATGGTCAGCGCAGTATGAAGTGTGGTGGTGGTGGTAGTAATGGTCAGCTGCAGTGTATGGTGGTAGTAACGGTCAGCTGCAGTATGAAGTGTGGTGGTGATGGTAGTAACGGTCAGCTGCAGTATGAAGTGTGGTGGTAGTAATGGTCAGCTGCAGTATGAAGTGTGGTGGGTGGTAGTAATGGTCAGCTGCAGTATGAAGTGTGGTGGTGGTAGTAATGGTCAGCTGCAGTATGAAGTGTGGTGGTGGTGGTGGTAGTAATGGTCAGCTGCAGTATGAAGTGTGGTGGTGGTAGTAATGGTCAGCTGCATGTATGAAGTGTGAGATAATGGTCAGCTTCACTCATAAAGTAATGGTTCTCACAGCAGGCAGACGACTCCCCCCCCATACTACAACACCCAATACCCTAAAAAAAAACACCGTCTCGAAAATTTTGTTCAACCCAGAAGGACGCCCATGCAAGGGACAAAGACCGCCAGTCAAGCACGTGCACCCCGACCGTGGACGTCTACCTCTGGCCTGGAGAAAATGTCATCGCCCCTAGACCTCGAGTATTATACGTCCGCAGCTCAGAATGCACGTCCTCGACTTTTAAACACGCACATTCTTTAATCCAATGTTGTTATTATATTCCCTCGACCAAAGGCACGTCCCAGCGGCCATAATATTCATCCTTAAGGTAATGGGGTGAGAAGGTGAATAACGAGAGCATAACAAACGCCCTCGTCCCGGTAAACGGAACTTCGCCACAAACAAATAGTTTTAGACAACATCAAATTAATTTAATTACACTGAAAATATTAACATTATATGTAAATAGTCTAGAAAAGGAGAAGACAATACCTGAGACATCAACAAAATGGGTAAAAAATAAAAATAAAAAATAAAAAAAAGTAAAAAAAAATAATAAACATAACAAGAATTATTATATGTGAAGAGGCACCGCTCGGGCCAGGTGGTAACAAGATCCACGCCTCCTCAACTCCAGCGTCACCTGCCGCACACCACACTTTGTACATACTCAACAAATTCATGTACAGTACAGCTAATCATAAGAAAAAAAATACAACCCCACATGGCTGAGGTTGAATTAGCACATAACATTGGATATGATTAATTATACTCCCATTATAAGTGGATGGTGAGTAGAAGCTGTGGGGGTGTATATCGCTCTCTGTAAGCTTGTTTGTATACAGCCGTAAACTATGCGGGTACCGCAGGGGGCGTTTCGTGCTCTCCGTCGAACGCCGAGAGTAAACTGGCGAATCTCGACCGTGGAGCGCGTAAACTGCCGCGTAAACTATGTGGGTACCACCGGGGGCATATAATGCTCTCCGACCCAGAGTAAACCGGTGAGTCTTGGCTATTGAGCGTGTAAACTGCCGTGTGTGTGAGCTGCACTATACGACCCTCGCAGCCTCTACGCTAGTAGCACCAAAGATAAAAGAGTTGCCAATAAAGGCTTAGTGTGAGCGTATCACAGGTCCTGGCTACGGCGGTCCTCGCCCGCGTGCCTCCGCAAGTTCTTGCTACCAGCTGCTTCTTGACTAGTTTGACACTGGCATCTTACAATATGTACACCACTACATATTTCTACTTCAACTCAACTTGGCAGAAAATATAAATCCCTGAACTTTACTTAACTTGATTAATAATGTAACATCTCTCCCAGATTCTATATTATCAACCTTTCATAATTTTACACATTGTAATAATCATACAGTACTGTATAACATACTTCAACTAAATCAATATTAGGGTGTTAATATCAGTATTTAACAACATTCATAACTTAGGCCTTAAAAACACTTTCATTTATCCAATGGATTTTAGTTTTTAAAATTTATTAAATTAATATTAACAATGTTTGTGAACTTGATGTTGTGAATTTAGACACATGACTGACTGTCAGTTACCCCATAAGTCACACTCACTGTGAGCACTACACTATGGTATGTATACAACTGAGAGCCTGTAATAATAACATCAAATTCAACAAACATTATGTACTGTACTTGATACAAGACAACCTGCTAAAGCATCATGTATTACTTACCAACAAGTAAAATAACAAATTTCTTGCCATGAGTACTTGACGCTGCCACAGTCACTACTATGTTTTGGCTTTATTTTGTGAATAGCAGCAGTACAGTATAGCGTGTTACTTGACGGAGTAGTGGGCAGACGTGTAGCGAGTCAAGAGACGTGGTAGCAAGTTCTGACGACGACGAGCGTCCGCCGGCACGTGGATCCTGCGAGTGTCTCACACGGCTCCTGGCCACACCTTCACACGTTATACATCTCTCTCACTTTATTTCTAAATTGAGGTAAGAAATTAAGCCTATCTGCTCCAAGGCTCCATCACCGCCGGACCGCACGGCTCAAGATCCCGCGGTCCGGCGAGTCTCCCCGGCGGACTCGCTTCACTTCCGTCCGTCCTTCGGCCAGACCATTTTCTACTCCTCCACCGGGGATATCGATGCCAAAATTGTCCGTCACGCTTCGTCTCTGCCTCACTTCGCGTCACCAAGAGTCGGGCAGAGGAATTTTATTTAGAGGGAGGCATCCGAGTCACCGCCGCCGCCACAACAGATATCCTCTGCTAGATAAACCACTTGGTGACCATGTCCACACACACTATAGTCTCCTCAGTACAGTATATCAACACTCATTAGTCCGCCTTTCTTATCTGTGCAAATATTTTGCCATCAAAAAGTGGGAGGATCTCCGAGTCGTCGGTGATCTCCTCCTGGATCACTCCGAACTCTTCGCACTGCTTCTTGAAGAAGAATCTGAAATATTAATATGAAAGTTATCAAGGTTCTACATACACATCTCTCTAATATAAGGAGACAATAATTCAAATCATTACTTTAAGAAAACAAACAAGTAACTGTGAGCCCTTCCTCATAACCTAAAGTAGCACCTGTAACTAACCATCTTGTATCACAGGAAACTGTGGTTTATAACACAACCCTCACTAGAAGGTTGGGGATGTGGTAATGTTAAAAATATGTACAGTAATGGTATTTAAGCATCTTGTGGCTTTAAAACCACAAAAGAAATGATCTACTGTACACCAGAGCACATGTCTCAAAGTTGTAACAACTCTTAAGATATTTCAATTGATCAAAATGTCCTTTTACTTAGGGGAAAACACACTAATGGTTTAGCCATTATCAGTGTTGGCACGAGGAGTTACCACTAACAAGAAAAAATAACAAGTACTGTATAGAAAAATCCTATTGTAATAAAATGGGTTGTGACTTAACTCATTCTGTAAGACTATTTCTTCACAAAATAGAAAAATGACAATTTTATTCTAGCAATATTTCATAAAAGCCTAAATACTGAACAGAAATAAGGAAACATTGCATAAAATATTATAAAGGTTTGTTTCATTTCACCTTAAAGAACAAATTATATGAAGCACAGTACAGTATTGAGATATTTCAACAAGATCAAACTTTTGCTCCAAAGAGCCAGATGGCAGGGCTGTACCCACCTGTAGTTTCCTTTCTTAGGGAGATGCTGTTTGAAGCGCTTCAACGTGACCGGGCGAGTGGGGACCCGCGTAACAAACGGCACAGCATCGTCGTGAAAGCTATAAACAATAGTGGTACTCTCTCCCGCACTTGTTACCGAGGAGCCGCCCCCCGTGCTCCCGCTCAGACCCGAGCCCCCGCCACCAGCCGCCCCTCCAGCACCTGCATAGCTGCCGCCACCACCGCTGCCTCCGCTGCTGCTGCCGCCACTCTCACACAGCACCCCTGCGAGTGGTTGGTGCCATACATTAATAATGTGACCATACAGTACTCAAGTGCAAACAAACACACACAAGGAGGAGGCATCCCCCACACACACACATGCAAAGACAAACACATCTGCAGGTAGAAGAACACTGCAATATACATTTATGTAAAATAAAAGTGCATCCATCCAACCAAAACACACACACACACTTTTGAAAGCTCACATTCATTTAACACTTATACAATAAAAAGTACTGTACAATCAAACCTTTATCAACACACATACACATTGCAATAACCATGTACACATAAATATATCTACAAACACACACACATATACACAAAACCAGCATAAGCAAGGCAAAAAAAAATATATAAGCAAGTGATTCTTGATGAAGCAGAATACAAATGTCATGCAATAAGAGGCAGAAAGATTTTTTAAAGTCAGAATTAAAATGTGGGAAAGAGGGATTAACAAATTATTATAAAAACAGAAACTAACACAGATTAAGGTTTACACTTGTCTGGCCAGATAACCCTGGGACTATATCCATCAGGGCTCACACTACTATGGGGGGACAAACTCGGGTCAAGATTCAATAAGGTTCCCAAGTTAAAGTTTCCCCATAAATGTCCATAAAAATTACATCCAAACTACACTGGGACTTTAAACCCCAATTAGATGTATTGTTTTCTTATTCCTCAAGGGAGATTATTATCATAAGGACCTTTGAGAATCCCAACCTTGGCAAGTAATAGAAAGAAGCAGAAAAGAGGTTACACGAGAAGACCAGTAGTATTAAACAGAGGTAAATATTTATATTGGCATTATCTAATTCCTTCCTTGAGTGAAGGTATCAATTTGTGAAGTTACCTGGGATCTTGGTCAACACTCTCCATACATTTAAGACTGTTATAAAGGTTGTATATGTCAAGTAACTCCTCCTTAATACGGTACTTTTGGGGAATGCATTTATGGTATTAGAGGAATGACTTTACATTTACTGAGAGATCAATGTTACTTATATGCCAATTAAATCATGTGGTTTGGTTAGGTCGGGTGTAGAGATGCAATAGAGACGTAAGCTGGTAAAAAGCCGCTGGTGGTTGGTGCCGTACATGCACGCGGGACATGCAAAACAAAGGCTCGAGTGACTGCCGCTAACCTGGAGGCGTCGGCTGCGAGTGTCTGGAAGGTCTCTGTCTTCTGAGTGTAGAACCGTTTGAGCCGGAGCCGCCGGGAACCGAGGAGGACGCAGCGTCTCCGTGACCGGGGCCTCGTCCACTCCCGCCGTCCGAGTGTCCCCGACTGTGACCAGAACTGTGGCTTGAGCTGTGACCCGCTGACCGACTGGAGCCGTGACTTCCACCACCCCTGAGGACACACACAGACACACCACAAGTTGATTCAGTGCTGGTCATCCTCCCTTGTGGTATTACAGTTTACCACTAATATGTCATGGTGTATTTGTTCAATATAAGATGACATACAAGTATATAAATACTTAACATATTATGGTAGTGTTAAAGATAATCTGGTGAAGATGATGGATGCAGGAGTGGACATGTAGACCGTTGGATAGACAATTATTGATTACAAATTAATAACAAGAAGGAACAGGTCTACTGGTTCAATTAAAGCTGGGAGAGTGAATAAACTGATGGAGAGAGAGACCAAACTTACACATGTAAAATTTAAGTGTTATCAATAAGAGTGTCTACAACAGCTAACTCGAGAGAATGGATGATGATGGTGGTGGAGATGGTGGTGGTCAGGGTGGTGGTGAAAGGTTGAATGTTAATTAATAACTTCTTCCAGGTATGATAGAGCATCCTTACCTGCTCCTCCTCTTGCCATCATCAGGGTGGGAGGGATGTGGCTGATGCACCGCCTGGGACGCATGAGACGATGGGTGGGAGAGGTGAGCGACGTGGGCAGGGTGACCGCCTCCTAGCACCTCCCGTTCCATGCCTGATGAGCCCACCCACACTCCCCCTCCTCCTCCTCTCTCGAGCGACCCTGACCGCCCACCGGCCATGCTCCCGCTGCCCCCGATGCTCGTGTTACTGCCGCTGGTGCCCGTGCCGCCCACACTGACGCCACTACCGCTCCTCCGGCCACCGCTGCTATTACTGCGTCTATAAAATCAGAATGCTGTCTAACTAACTAACTCTAACCCACATTACTGCCTCCTTACCATAACTTTATCCCATATTATTCCACACCATATCTCTATCCCATACTTCCTACCATAACTTTAACCCACAGGATGGTAGAGCAGTTATCATGGTCCTTTACAGTACTAACCTATAATAAACTATGACTTCACACCACTGAGGTAAGCGAGCAGCTGATGGTTCCTGACCTAACATAACCTACCTATTTGGACCTTTTATGAACTATGGTTTATTAAAGACAATTTCTCTATATACTGGAGGTACAAATACATTAGTCTGATCACATGTTTGTTGATGGGGAAACTAATGTACTGTGGAAACAAATTGTAATATTAATAGTATTAAAAATTTGTTTCCACGTGAATTTAATAATAATAATAATTTTGTGTCAACGTGAATATTTTCAATACTGTACTTTGGTCACTAGAGAGGTCACACAAGGTCATAGTATTCCTATCTCAGATCTTACCTAAATGATGAAAAAATTCTTCCATGTTTTATCAAGATCAACTTTAAAACAGAGGACTTAACCTACTTACTACATGTACTGATAGACCTATAGTGCACAGATCTGGACAGTGCTGGATTCATTATCACAAAATCAGGTAACTTAAGAAACGAGACAAAAATATAGACATATCCAAGACAAGAACATAGAGGCTGTATTTACCTTGGAGTTGTGCAGCTTCCTGAGATTAACAATATTTTATGCTGTGTTAAATATCACCACTAGACTTACTTACCCACTACTGTACACTAGGGGACCATATTAGTATTACTAACTTGGCAATACTGTGGCAGCAGAGACATTAATTTGATAACTGTTAATAATAATGTGTTAGAGACATTTTGACATGAGGCAGTATGTTGCAACACAGAGGTACAGTACTGACATTACCAGCATTACTCACATTAACACTTGTTCAACACGGCAGTCTCTACTGACAAGACAATAAGCAAAATGAACCAATAGGGCAGTTCCTAAGTATTAAGAAAGCAGTGTGAAGTAAGAGGCCAATACTTCCTCCCAGAGACTAAATCTAAACCTTTCTGGAGTCACTTTGACCTGAATTTACCAGTGACTGAAGAATTTTAGCAGCACCCAAAGTAAATAGTGAATACCTATTTCTGAACCACAACCCCTTAGGGACTGCCCCGAATTAATAATAATAATATAAAAACCTGTTCTAATCTACACGAAAAATATATCTTTCACCGGTTAGTGTTAATGGAGAGAGGACCGAGGAGAGAGAGTGATATTACATAAGTACAGACAGATACAGATGTTCAGACAGATGTATAGAGATAAACAGAGAGACTACTATACAGTGTGGTGGAGGCGAGCAGTGAGGGAGGAGGGAGGGGGGTTAGTGTCGAGGTATTAGGGAGGAGTTAGTCACCTCAGGGTTCCGGGAGAGGTGGCCCCGGCAGCCGTGTGCGCCGAACGGTTCCCTGGCAGCCACGGGTCCCACTCGGGCTCGGGGTAAACACTAGACGAGCTCACACTCCCACAAAACTTATCACTCTCCAGGAGCCACGACGTTACTCTGAAAATGGACACACACCGAAGTGCCATTCACTCGGTGACTAACATGGCACTGGTGTCGGCGAGGGTGACGACAGAACAGCGGAGTGAAATACAGAGATAAAATCAAAAGAAGACAACAGAATAAAAGAAACATATAATGGAATAAGAAACAAACAATGGAATGTAGAAAAATGAAAATAATATGAAACAAGTGATACATAGGGAAATAAAACATTGAATGTTATCATGCCCATGCCAGCCTCACCCGACACTATCATACACCTCTAACTGCCCTGTGACAATAACCACCATCTTGTTTTAACAATTCTCCACCATTTCATTCCTCGAAATACCTAACCTGACGCAAAGTAACTGGCCTTACCATTATGTATCTGAACCCAACATCACCACCTTAAATAGCTTGTACGGTGCATTGCTTTAATTACTGTTACTGTTCCTTGCAGTAACTAACACAAGTAACTCGCCCTCCCCTTAAG
The DNA here is from genome assembly GCF_018991925.1 of Homarus americanus. NCBI lineage: Eukaryota > Metazoa > Arthropoda > Malacostraca > Decapoda > Nephropidae > Homarus > Homarus americanus. The sequence continues at coordinate 2,887,887 of NW_024747582.1, read as the reverse complement.
TATTTCAACCCGGCACCACCTTAAGTAACTTGTACGGCGCCTTATGTTAAATATTATCATTACCCTATTAATCTGTTCCTCTCGGTAACTAACACGACGTAACCAACACACGCTGGAAACCAGAGAGAATTCCTGCCGTCTATAGTGTAAGGCATTTGTTTATTTTTTGGGGGCGTTTGAGCATGATAGATAATTCAACACAGGGATCATTCTAATACAGTACTGTACTATCTCTGCTATACTGATGATAATACTGCTACAAACACCCCCACCCCCTTCATTAGCCCACACCTCCCACCCCCTTCACTAGCCCACACCTCCCCACCCCTTCACTAGCCCACCTCCCACACCCCCCACACCTCCCCACCCCCTTCACTAGCCCACACCTCCCCACCCCCCTCACTGACCCACACCCATTGAGTATTATAGAGCGACGGTGTACGCAGACCTGACACGTAAAGCAACCCACATAAAGCAAACACCAGCGTAAATTAACCAAAAAAAAGGGAGGAACTAAAAAATAAATAACTCAGAAAGCATAAAAGTTCCTGTTATATCATTTTCTTCCCACAAGTATCCATAGCCTAAAGCATTAATTTCTAGCCATTAAATACACAGACTTAAACCAACATTAAATCCCTCTGCAAAACAACAAAATAATAACAGTAAAAAAAGCTATTTACATATTTACACACAGCGAACTCAGGGCCCGAAAGCGGTTACATGTTTACCATACCTGAGATCCATCGTACCAAAGACCTTTAATTATCTCTGGTGAAGACTTAGATGTAAATAATATCCCCCAAAATAAACTTATAAAAATTATCTTATATCACGAAAAGTGTCGGAAGAAATTATTAGGTAAAAATTAGGGTAAATTTTAAACACTGATCAATCTATTGCTGACAATTTAGAAAATAAGATCATAAATGGGACTGCCCAGTATGCGCCAATAGGTCCGCTGCAGTTTCCTCCAGTCCTATGTTACCTCACACTAACCTTACCTAATCTAACCTAACCTGTAACCATCATTTAGTTATACAAGAATGAAACAACATTCATTAGTATTGCATAATTCTTTTGGAGACGATTCATGCTGCATAAGTCATAAGCGTTGATGATGTGCCGTATTCAACACCTGAAAGTCCATCTATGCATCCAGTTAACTGTATAAGCAATAGGTACAGAACTTAAAGTATATAAAGCACATTGGTATGAGTTATATTTACAATTATACTGTATATAAATCAGTATCCAAAATAACACTGGTCCTGCAATAGATACTGTAGGAAGATTCACTGTAACTTTGTCAGGTTTTACTGTAGTCTGGTTCACTGTACTGTACAAAGTTTCACTGTACTGTATAAAGACTCCCTGTAATGTTTAAAGACTCACTGTAACTGTCATGTTTTACTGTAGTATGAATCACTGTACTGTTTAAAGACTCACTGTACTGTTTAAAGACTTACTGTACTGTATAAAGACTTACTGTACTGTATAAAGACTCCCTGGCAAGACACATCTCTCAAGGAGCATCAGCAGACACTCACCTGTCAGTGGACGTCGCAGAAGGAGTGAGCGAGGGACCCGAGTCAGACACCACCGACACGCCAGAGTCCGTCAGGTCCGCTGGGGCGCGCCGTGAGCTGCTCCGCCTCCCACTCTGCTGTCGCCGACCAGAGCTTCCACCGTCGCTGCTTGTGCCTGATCCAGAGAACATGACAATCATATACTGGTTCTAAGTCAACCTGAGGACCTGACATTATTACCTAAAGCTTGAGGTTGAATGAATCTATCTCTTCACACTACAAAAGTTAAAAACATATCCTAATATTACTGTTGTGTGAAGAGGGAAGACAGTAAACATTACAGAGCAAGATGGTGGATGTGGACATGTTAAAATAAGATGCATTATTGTCATATACATCGAGAAGTACCAGCGTAATTCTCCATATAGTCTGGCATGGAGCGAGACTTAGGGATGGGATGAAGCCCAGGTCTCTCGCTGCTCTCGTAGTAGTCTGCCACGTTACCAGAGTCCGACGAGAAGGTGGAGTACACATCCTGCAAGAATAACACCAACTTAATATATGTTAGTTGCCAACGGGACACCAATGATTTATCTAACGACCCCACATGAGCTAACTATGCCAAGAAATGTGATAATTACCAAATACAGAACACAATACACAGTTGGTCATCACGCAACATCCACACAGTTAAAACTGGCACTTACGCGATCTCTGCGTCGAACGTGGTGGAGGTTCTTGTTGGTCTGGTACGGGTGGGGCATGTGGCCAGGTGGAAGGTGCGCCGGGTGGCCCGGGGGGAGGTGTGCCGGGTGGCCGGGAGGAAGGTGGGCCAGGTGGTGGCCAGAAGGCAGATGAACCGGGTGCACCAGCTGCGCTGACGATGGCAGGTAGCCGGTGCCGGATACATACATGGACGGATGAGTGCCTCCAACTGTGACACTGCTCTGTAACACACACACACACACAACACTTTTACAATCACCATTAAAACATCTATTAAACCACATAAAACTTAGTTCTTTCTCACAGTAAAGGAACAATATTTGGTGAAGTCAAGGTTGGGTCACAGGCATTATTATTACCATCAGTGTTGGAGTACAATATAACCCTTAACACTCTGCATTACTTCACACACTCCTCCCTCACTTACCTATTATATTCTGCAACAAAACTTTTATTATAAGTCTTCTTGAAAACATGAAAACATTACATCAAATAAGATGCCTCGTCTCAGGCTAACGATCATCACATCCCAAAATAATAAACCACCTCGTCTGTAGGTCTAACAATCATTACATTACGATCAAACCGGCGGCCTCACCTTCGAAGCGTGTGGCATTGCAGCTAGGGGCCTGGTGGGCTGTGAGGAGCCACCTCTTCGACCGGAGGGGGATCTGGGACGCGGGGAGCCCGGAGAACGAGCTGGCGTGTCATTATTGCTGTCTTGCCAAACTCTGGACACATGGTCATCTGAAGAGACAAACACATTACTTTCTTTGGTTCAGTTTCAAGGATTTAACTGTGATTTATGATTAGGTGTGAGATTATACCTTCCCATAACTTACAGGCTTCTTTTTGACCTCCTCATAACTCAGAATTCCTCTTACTAACCTCACGACTCGGAATTCCTCTTGCTATCCTCACCTCACAACTCAGCCCTGTCATACACACACTCCTCATAAATCAGAATTCCTCTTGCTACCCTCCCCTCCTCACACACACACTCCACAGTCTTCTTCCTAACCTCCCACACACACTCTTCCTGATAACCTCCTCACACACTCACACACACACTCCACAGTCTTCTTCCTAACCTCCCACACACTCTCTTCCTGATAACCTCCTCACACACACACACACACACACTCCACAGTCTTCTTCCAAACCTCCCACACACACTCTTCCTGATAACCTCCTCACACACTCACACACTCCACAGTCTTCTTGCTAACTTTCATCATCATCATTTGGCCAATTTCCAGACCCCCCCAAATCTACCTACACACTAAAGACAACGTGACGTGTCCTGTAAGATAAAACACTACGGCGTACCCAGTATCGCCTGGCACGGGTCTGCATCGTCGAGGGGAATCTTCTGCGTCAGTTTGTCCAGCAGGAGCGACGGAGGAAGGCTGTTGAAGGCGTGTTCTCTCCGGCACTCGTCCGAAACGTTGTCCCCCTGTGAGGTGGTCGATGGTATACTGTATCTGATGGCTACACTGTTTTGTCTGTGATTAACTGAGTGATTGATTGGTTGAGTGACTGATTGGTTGAGTGACTGACCAATTGGTTGAGTGACTGATTGTGTGGTTGACTAACTGACTGGGTTGACTGACTGACTGACTGACCGATTGAATGACAGTCACAATGATGGCCTTTTCAAATGATCTTTACACAGTGTTCAAGATAAAAGAAATGAGCCAATGAAAGAAAGAAGGTGAGGTTAGGTTACAACTCACCTCCTGGATCTTCTTAAAGGACTGCTGCACCTTCTCTTGTGACTCTCTCTCCCTCTTGACTTTCTCCAGCCGCTCTATTAGTAACGCAGCAAACTCTCCGGGCTTCATGTTGGGTATGGAGTCGTGTCGGAGGCGGTGAGTGCGGGGCATGAACGGCACTCCTCCGTGGAGAATACCAGCACTTCCTCCGTGTCCGCCTAAGAAACCTGCTCCCCCGGCGGCACTGAAGCACAACTCCCGGTTCTGTCGTGCGTTCTCTCTCATCTTGTAGTATTGTCTTTTCAGGTATTTGGGGTTGATGGGGCGGCCTACAGACATACCATCTCTGTGGGGTAAAGACACTCGTACATAATTACTTGTAGGTGACGAACGACGTGCAATTTAACCCCTTATGTATCGGGTTGTTTCCGAGCTGAATAAAATCTTCTGGTGTTAGAGAAAATATTAAAAGTGGCATCCCCGCTGTGAAGGGGTTCATCAATGCTACAACACAATGGGTGAACTGAAAGCGAGTCTTGAGACAGCTGTGACCATTTACCCTCGAGGCTCCTGTATGAAGTGGTGTAAGCGAGGACCTCAGTGTATTGCTTCGGTTTACATCTTTCAAGTCACTTTTTACACTTGTCCTACATCACTAGTCCCCCAGCATGAATCCTACACCACTACACTTGTCCCTCAGCAATATCTAAGTGGGTGGCCATGATAGAACACCTTCCTGGCCATACTAGGTTTCCCAAATGGTTGCTAATCTAACCCATGACACAAGATGGTCACTTTACGCCTTGTTCTCGGATATTCCGCAGAAGTTTAACAGCCAAGACACAATCAACCACAATCTCTTACTCATCTACCGTTCATTACAAGACAAACACGAGATCCTCTTAACCGATCTCACAAACTACAACTTATTAATACACTTCCTTTACATCAACAACTACAACAACTACTTACTGTATCTTAGGTGTCATCCCTTATATCAATCCTTCATTGCAACTAATACTGTAACTTACAACACCTTTATAATACCTCTTCAACCTGCCTACCTGGGGGAGGCCTTCCACCTGTGTTCATTTTAGTACCTTTTCTTACCTCCACCTAACTTAACCTAAACTAAATTAACCAAATTTAACCTAAACTAACCTAACCCAGTATAATCTAACTGAATCTGAACTAACCTAAATTAATCAAACCTAATTTAACCTAACCTAAACCAACATATCTAAGACTAACTTTACTAAATATCTAACACAACCTAATCTAACCAAACATTATGTAACCTAATCTAATGTCAGTAAAAACCTTCAAAAATAAATGAAACAAACATATACAGGTTGACAATCCCTTATCCGAAATCCTTGGGGCCAGAGGCATTTCGGAATTTTTCGGAATGGTTAATATTTTTATTTATTATTATTTTTTTTTAATGTGTATTAGCCCACCCGGGCATTGATCACTGACCCACATCAGGGTCTGGGGGGCGAAAATATAATAAAAATTATTTTAATAATAATAATAATAATAATTCATAGGTCTAGGTCGTGTTTCTCACTTTTGATCTTTTTTTCATTCTTGTATTTCTTTATTATTATTATTATTATTTTATTATTACAGTACTCCTGTATTATTGTTAATTTTAATAATTTTATCATTATATTTAATATTATTATTAATGTTGTTATATTTTATTTTGGTGTATTTTTATTAAAATTTTTATTTACTATGAATAATTATTATTATTATAATTATTATTACTATTAAATTTTCGCACCCCAGGCCCTGATGTGGGTCAGTGATCTATGCCCGGGTGGGCTAATCCCTGTAAAAAAAAATTGCCCCACAAAAAAAACCTTTCGGTTTTCGGATAAAGGGTTCTCAACCTGTAATAAGATTTCTCGAACCCTTTCCTGCTATACTACAAGTGCACCAGGACCTGTAACAAACACCCTTGCCAATGTAACATAACTTAGACTATCTTAACCTACCAATATAACCTATCTTTTATCCTACTTTAATCCAATTCCAATTTGTCCATCCAGCCCAGGTAAATACAGTAACATCTATCTAACATAGGCAGTCAGTCTGAGATTAAATAGTGAAGACCACGCCCGAGGGAGGAAGACATGATTGGCGAGGCAGCTGGCGTGAGTGCGGTGCAGCAGAGGGGTGAAGCGTCAGTGGGTGCGGACAAGTGTACTCACACAGAGGAATCAGTGCAGGAGAGCGTGTCGTCGGTGAGTGCGTCAGAACTCAGACTCTGCAGTTCTGAGTCCTGTCTGCTGGACACGTGCGCTGACGAGTACATTGCGTGGTAGGGGTTCACTCCCCCGCCACCACAGCTGCTGCTGCCATGCAAATATTGCCTAGAACATAAACACAATAAAATGGTAACTGAATAAAAGAAAAATGTCAATAAAATAATAAATAAATGAACACAAACACGTGAGCAACTTAAGCTAGAAATTAAAATAAACTTGACCAAAAAAGTGTTGTGCAGAAGGAAAGTTATTAAATAGCTGAACACAGAAATAAATGTTGAAAAAAAATGGCAAACTACAGAAAAACTGACTCCTGCCTTCAAGCCACCACAACAACACCTTACCCATCAGTCATGTCTCAACATACCTGAGTCGTCACTGGTGATAACATCTATGTTTTTACTCCAATTCATTTATGACTCAAATGGGGGAAGAGGAGGAGGGGGAAGAGGTGGAAGGGGAGAGTGAGAGTGAGCTCAAGGATAACCACCACACCTGGGAAATACAAGGTGATAATAAAGTCCCTATTCACCTGTACTAACTAACACTACAATCACAGTTCCCAATTATACCTTGTTCTACTTTAAAAATATTTACTGTAAGGCAGAGACAATATATAACAATGTAGGTATAACAACTAAATCACTAATTATTACAGGTGTACAGAGTTTATAACCACCTCCATAACTTCTCCAGGTAGGTTGTGTGAAGTGAGAGAGGATAAACAACACAAACATCATAGGGTCTGACAATGGAAGACACACACTAAGGAGTCCCACAGATATGGTCAACCCTTGAATCATAGAAGGGTCTTTAAGTTCTTATAAAAAGTTGTCCATTAACTCAAAACTCTGTATCTTGAGTGAATGGAAAATAGTAGGAGGAAAGAGCATGTATGTTGCTTGCTCTTGCTTGTGGTGACCATGCAACACACTAGGATAAGACTCACAAGGATGAAAGGAGGTAAAAGGATGAGCATTCAGAAACACAGTTGCAAATATTGATCATAGATGAAAAACCACAAGCATGATATCCCAGTTTAATGTAGAGTCTGACCAATTAGCAACCACCAACAGCATCACACTCTCTTCCTCAATCACTCATCATTACCACCACCACCATAATCATCACCACCGTCATCATTTCACAGGCATTTTCCACCCTTATGAGTGAGCCACGAGTATCCAATGGTATGGTGTCCTAATTGAGGCAGGTTTTACATGTCTCTTCCCCTCCCACATGATTTCCATACAGTTTACTGGGATTAAAATCAGCCTTAAATCATACTTTCCCCCCACAGTCATTGGGTTTCCTGCCACACACACACGACCACATGCTGAGAAAGCTATCTATACATACCTCCTGGTGATTAGGTATACATATCAACAAAAACTATGAATACAAACTCAGCTCTAATAAGTTTGTTGATGATCATTCCTTTCCCTTGAATGTTGTTGGCGACTGATTTAACATGATGATGGTTAGTTGTGAGTACAGTACCACGATGGATGAACTGACCATATCTAAGGAATCGTCTACTGCACACTGGATGTATTTATATTATTGATTGCAGTTGTAGATGTATCAATAAACATTCAACAAAGGTTCTATAAGTTAGTGGGTTAGTTTGACAATACTAGTCCCTCAAGGAACAACATACCCAGACCACTACAAGACCTAAAACACACACCCAGACCACTACAACACACTCAGACCACCACTATCACCAAACAGCTAAGAATAATATACAAAACATCACACTACACTATCTATCATCTGCCCCAAGACCATGACAGAGTGATAATAAAGTCCTCACATCTTCACCACCTGAGTTCATTTCATCAGACAAAATTTCGGTTTCGGTCAAATCTTTCCAGTTTAAAGACGACGAGAGATGCATCAACAACCTGAACTAATACAACTCTAAACTTTTTTATATGTGAATTAGAAAAGAAGGTTAAGATTAAATAATGTAAACTACTTAATGCACACAAGTACTCTAGGTTACATGAGGGAGAACAGTAAAATAAAATGGTCGGCGTGCATGGCGTGCGATACATGCGTGTTGTGTAGCATGCCAGTGTCTCCTGCTGGTGGGCCGAGAGGATCAACACAACTGTTGAGGTGCTGTACTGTACGACCTGATACTGTATACCGGTCGATAAATAGGTCGAGACTCACCCGGCGAAAGCTTCTGGTTTTCGTCTTTCTACCGAGGCGCGCTGTATGACCGTGGCTGCCAGGGCACCCTGAGTTAAGCGCAGCTGTGTGGCTGCTGCACTGCTGTCGTACTCGCAGTCTTCGTGTAACGTGGGTAGCACTCCTCCGCCGGTGATTGCCCCAGGGCTGCCGGGAGACGGGGTGTGCGGAGAGTCCGTGCCGATCCCACCAACGTGGTGAGTGGCGGATGCCAGGAAATTAAGGTAGCTATCACTCTTCAGGAAGCTCGGGTACGTGCTGCGTTCTATCTCTTCCTCGACCTGAAAAAAACACACACACAGTTTTAATGTTCTGTGGGCAGGTTCAGCACACTGCACTGTACATCTCAGCCTGGAATATATTACCAATTGATTATCTGATACACCTAGCAGCTCACTCACCTCTAAGGAAGATACAGTTGAACACATTCCCAACCACTTACAACCAACACCCCCGACCCTTTTGTGGCCCATCCATTCACACACACAGCTATTCTTTCTGACAATACAGCTCTCCCATCAGTCTTTTCCCCCCTACCTTTACTCAATAACCTGTAGATAAAACTCTAAATCCCTTACAACACTTAATTAACCAAATACATTGAATCTATCACGAGTCATTCCTAAAGAGTTCCCCCTCACAGGATATGACCATGATACAATAGCCTCCAGGCCACCTTATCCACGTGTTTCATAACATGTTCAGGAATAAGAGGAGTCTGTAATCATGTCCCAGATGTTGGATTCTCACACAGACATCTCAACCTGTGTCTAAAGTTATGTCTTAATATCTCACTGGATCTCTTATAACATCTATACTTCACCATCCTCAAATATCCATCCCTAATAATGATGCAGATTTAATATACAGTACATCAACATCATCAAACAGAGACCTATGAACACTGAGGTATAAATCTGTCAGTGGAAGAGCTCTCTGTCTTAAAGGGTTATGTTATTAATAGGGTCATTGATCAACGTGTAGGACGGCAACGTCAAACAATAATATCAAGGTACCACGGTATTTACTGTAACACATTTATACAGAAGAATGGTATGATTACCTCTCTCTGTGCGGCATCAAAAATGTTACGGTCAATATTCCGTGCGTTAATGCGATCGTTGACCAATTTGTACGTCTTTTCCGTGACCCGCACGGCATAGTTCCTGATGAAACGCTTCCAGATGATGGTGACGAGCTGCGACGGGTCCTGGTGGTCGCACTTCCTGAGTCCGTTACAGGCGAACCAGAAGTTGAGGGACTCGCAGGTGCCGCACTCCTCCTTCAGGTACTCCTGGAAGAGATGTATACCCTGGGGGTCGTCCAGCAGGTAAAGAAGAGACTGGGACCAGCGAATGGCGGGCGGAGTCGAGCCGCCCTCGCCGCCACCACAGCAGGGAGAGCCCGCCTCCACCGACCCCGTGCTCACCACTAGACTGTCACCTCCGCCCTCACCTGACATAAAACAAGAGAAATATTAGTAACTCATCTTATTTTTAAAACAAGTCCACAACACCTGTCAAAATCATGTCTCCAGCTACTGAACATTTCCCAAGATATCTGCAGGAGGATGACCTAAGTTAAACAAGGTTATTTTAAGTTTATATTTGAGGCAGAAAATGTGAATAAATACCAGCTGTGTGATCCTCAGCAAATGCAAGATACCCCAACAAGAAAGTACAGTATTTCCCTAATGAAATTTTCCCATTTTAAACTACTAGAGCAGGAGCTACAGTACATCTTTGTTCTGGTAGTGAAGCACAACAGTAGAACACAACTGTTACAGCAGTGAGTTAAGAAATTAGAGGGCCATGAAACACAAGTTACAAACAGCACTAGTACAGTATAAGAACATGAACATTTACTGTTACATCTCACCTTGAAAAGGTGTGTAAGGGTGCTGTGAAACGTAAGGCAAGAGGCAGTGGGGAGGCTTTCCCCAGTCTCCTGGGGGGTCCTTTCCCCACTCCCCAAATTGTGGGTGGTGGTGGTGAGCTCGCGGGATGTCTTCCCCACCCAGAACGGGCGGCCGTGGGTTTGGCCTCCCGCAGCTTTCGTCTCCGCCCGCGTCGTCCCCATCGCTGTTGACAAATATGGCATTAATACTGTACATCTTAATCTCGGGATGCATCACACGTTACATTTATACAAACACAAGTAAATCTAACCTTCCTATACAGTACTATATTATTTCAACTACCAAACAATTAATTTAAAATTCACAGCCTTACACAGCACACAAAATATTCATCACATTACATCTACAGCTTAATAATCCATTTTCAAAGCCCCAAACATATTTCCAGTGTATAGAAAGTTGGAGAGTAACCATCCATCACCTAAATAACTCTCACTTTACAGACCCACCCACAACTCTGGTACCTGACCATCAAAAAGTGTCACTGACGAAATAAATTTAACCTAACCTATCCTATACTAACAACCTAATCTAATCTAACCCAACCTAACCTAATCTTTAACCAAATCTAATCTTTAATCTAACCCAATCTAAGCAAGTGGTTGAGATAGTTGACCCTGGCACGATACCTATGTTGTGTTTGTGGGGTTTGGTGAGAGGAAGAGGCCGATGTTTGGGGGGCGGTGTTAGGGTCCCCTGCCTGCCCCCCAGGGTGAGGTCCTGGGGGGGTTTCGGCCGCGGTGCTGCTCATCTGGCCAACACCTTGGTGCTTGTGCCGCTGCTGCCGCTGCTGCTGCTGCCGCTGCACTGTGTCGCTTCACACCGCCAACACACCATCCCGACGCCTCACACCTGACGAAAGTGATGAGGATAACAAAAACAATAAAAATAATAACAACAATAATAACAACTAACAACAATAATAACAACTAACAGCAATAATAACACTAACAACAATAACAATCATAATAATAAATAAATAATATCATCATATTTTAATATATTGGACTGTGTACAGTATTACATCGATGTTATGATTCACTTTGTACCGTGTGTGTGTAAAGCGAGGATACTGTACTAGCAACCATATGTGGAGACTTTCTACTTGCATTTTCCTGTCACTTTCTATACCTACTGCCCTTGATGTCTTGGTACTTTCTTGTCACTATCTGCATAATTATATCCTGTCAAAATCTAACCACAAAGACCACCACCCACATTACCACACCCACAGAGCCACAAAAAGGATATAATTGTGCAGAAAGTGACAAGAAAGTACCTAGAAGAAAATTTTACCAGCAAGTACTATTATTATCTCATTCACAGGTGGAAGGAAAGTAGGTGTAGGAGGCAGTGTGTGTGTGTGTGTGTGTGTGTGTGTGTGTGTGTGTGTGTGTGTGTGTAATATGATGTTGTCCAAGTAAGATTTTAAAGGAAATTCCTATAGTGAAGAGGTTATTCATTGTGTAGATGAATTAATGAATAAAATTGTACAGCACACTTAGGGGTATTTGTACATGGATGAATTAATATAACATACAGTAGACTTAGAGGTAATTGTACAGTGTTATAAGATTGGTTAGTTGTGATTGGTTAGTGTATATTATCAGCTAGGATTGGTTTAAAGACTAATCATACAACTAAAAACTGCATATTGAGATTTTTTGTTCTATGCATTTTATAATCCCTGAGAATGCATGTACTGAACTTACTGAGCATGGTTAGGTTAGGTTAAGTAACATTAGTGTGTAAGATATGGTTAAGGTAGGTAGGTTACAAATATTAGGTCAACAATGGTAATGTAAGGTTAAGTAAGGTAGGGTAAGGTACGGTTAAGGTAGGTTATAAGCATTAGGTCAACACAGGTGATGTAAGGTTAAGTAAGGTAGGGTAAGGTACGGTTAAGGTAGGTTATAAGCATTAGGTCAACACAGGTGATGTAAGGTTAAGTAAGGTAGGGTAAGGTACGGTTGAGGTAGGTTATAAGCATTAGGTCAACACAGGTAACTTAAGGTAGGGTTAGGTTGGATCCGTACTGTACTCACAACACTGATTCGTACGACGTTTAATAATTAATTTCTTGCAGGTAGTCCACGAACGAATAAAAATTAAAATATCACCATTATACCTACTGTAGGTTCCCTGTTACTCGAGCGTTCTATTATTCTACTCGTCGTTATTGCACGTCATCACGAGCTGGGCTGTTGGTTCCTGTCTATTTTCGGGCTCACAATCGGGATATGTCCGTATGGCATGTTTGGGCATCAAAGGGTTGAGAATATTCCGCTGACCACAATGCTTGATTTTTTTTCCCTCCATCACGACCGGTCATTTTATTTTAACCGGTTCTTTTCAGCTCGTCCTTTTAAAAAATAATGCGACAATCGTTGGAAATCGCGTGACAAAGGCGCGATCGGCCATTCCGCAACAACACGGCGATCGATGGCCGACGCTAAGCAGTTTGAGCAGAAAGGGACGACAATGCGTAACCCATCCTCTTACCCATTATACAGCAGCTGTGGTGATCGGGCGTGGCTGGGCCTACACAATAACAATGTATAACCCAGGAGGCAGGAAGGGTAGTGTGGTCAGCCTGGATGGTCACGGGCACAACTCCTCCCGGTTCCTCTTGTTTACCTCACTCCCACGGGATGTGATCGCGTCTGGTCTGGGGACACCTTATGTGCGTCACTTGTGTGCGTCACCCTAGCACTGTGGACGCCCAGCCGAGGGGAGCAGCGGCCCGGCCCTCTCCCCCCCATCCCCTCCTCCTCCTAACAACAACAAACGCTTTTTCCTTGCCCCTCCTCCCAATCCCCCCCAACTCTAAGTGCGCATGTAAACCCCCGATCGATGCGGACCGTATCAGTGGTGGTCAGAGCGCGTCTCCCCCCAGCTTCCTCGCAGCAGCTTCCTCCCAGCCATCGCCGGACATATGGCATATCGATCCCAGGATTGCCAACTATACGGCAATATAAATCTGACAGTAGTTAAGAAGTTACACCCATATACAATGATAATTAATCAGATATTGACAAATCATAAAAATTTAAATCAATTTTGATTATTCCAAAATTCCATCTCCCAAAAATATTAAAAGGCAGCCAAGGAAGGTACGGCAGTATGGGCACAGTAATAGGGGGAGCACTACGCCACAATGGGCCAATGAATGGTAAGAGTGAGAGTGAACCTGCCATAGCCCATACATTGTCAGGTTGTCACACACCAGGCCATGGCCAGCACACAAAATCAAACAGATTATCTCCCTCCTCCATAAACCAGAGACAAGTCCATCATATACACCGGCCTAAAAACGTAAAATCTTAAATTTAAAATACCGAGCTTAAAAAGTAATTAGAATAAGCAGGGTGTACCTCCCGGCCCAGCAACAGGTAACAAAACTAAACACCGCTCAAGTACACGTTACACATGGCCGGCACGCATGACCTAACTATTTTTCTACTTCATTAATCTTAAAATCTTTACAGGAGGTAATGATGTTACCCGACAGTGACAATAAGGGGAAAAGGAGTGTGCCCATACCAATACTGCACCTGTGCCCACCTCTACCCCCCCCCCTCCCCCACAGCCAGACCGCCGCCTCAACCCCTAATTGGGACGGGAGGGAAGGCACGACGCCCCACAATAGGACCGTGATAGCCAATAAGCCCAGCATGAACCCAAGAGTGATCCAGTCAGGAGGTTGTCATAAAAGATCCACAAAATATGTAAACATTGTGAGGAAGGCAGGAGAGGCTACCTGTTATTACCTGTGACAATGGCCTCATCTGTTGCCTACCTGGCCAGTCCTACCCCCCCCAACTCACCTCCCTCCCTACTACTCCCTCTACCACCCTGTCTCCTTCCCTCCCAGCCACACCCTCTACTGCCCTGTTTCCCTCCCTTCCTCCCTTTACTTCCTTCCCCCTATACCACCCACCTCCTCCCTACTACTCCCTCTACCACCCTGTCTCCTTCCCTCCCAGCCACACCCTCTCTGCCCTGTTTCCTCCTTTCTCCCTTTACTTCCTCCCCACCTCCTCCCTCCCTACCCCCCCACCTCCCTCCCTACTACTACTCCCTACCACCCTGTCTCCTTCCCTCCCAGCCACACCCTCTACTGCCGTTTCCCTCCCTTCCTCCTTTACTTCCTTCCCCCTATACCACCCACCTCCCTCCCTCCCTACCCCCCCCCACCTCCTCCCTACTACCCCCTACCACCCTGTCTCCTTCCCTCCCAGCCACACCCCTACTGCCCTGTTTCCCTCCCTTTCTCCCTTTACTTCCTCCCCCACCTCCCTCCCTCCCTACCCCCCACCTCCCTCCCTACTACTCCCTACCACCCTGTCTCCTTCCCTCCCAGCCACACCCTCTACTGCCCTGTTTCCCTTCCTTCCTCCCTTCACTCACCCCCCACCTCCCCATACCACCCACTTCCCTCCCTGCCACTCCCTCTACCACCCTGAATCCCTCCCTACCCCACTCTACTTCCTTCCTACCTATCTACCACCTTGTTTCCCTCCTTCCCCTCTACTTCCCTCCCTACTTACCACCCTCTTCCCTACCCCTTCCTCCTCCCTCCCTACCCACCACTCTCCTCCCTACTTCATCCTTCCCATAAGCACCATAGGAAAATTAGTACAGGGTGGTTCATAAGTCACACACCACAGAAAAATTAGTACAGGGTGTTTCATAAGTCACACACCACAGAACATTAGTACAGGTGTTTCATAAGTCACACACCACAGAAAAATTAGTACAGGTGTTTCATAAGTCACACACCACAGAAAATTAGTACAGGGTGTTTCATAAGTCACACACCACAGAAAAATTAGTACAGGGTGTTTCATAAGTCACACACCACAGAAAATTAGTACACAGGAACAGGGTGTTCCATAAGACACACACCACAGAAGGGTGTTTCATAAGTCACACCCTAGAAAATTAGAACAGGGTGTTCCATAAGACACACACCACAGAAAAATTAGTACAGGGTGTTTCATAAGTCACACACCCTAGTAAAATTAGTACAGGGTGTTTCATAAGTCACACACCCTAGAAAAATTAGTACAGGGTGTTTCATAAGTCACACCCTAGAAAAATTAGTACAGGGTGTTTCATGAGTCACACACCACAGAAAAATTAGTACAGGGTGTTTCATAAGTCACACCCTAGAAAAATTAGTACAGGGTGTTTCATAAGTCACACACCACAGAAAATTAGTACAGGGTGTTTCATAAGTCACACACCCTAGAAAATTAGTACAGGGTGTTTCATAAGTCACACACCACAGAAAAAGTAACATTCTTCCCTTTTTTTATTCAGGTGAAGGGGGAGGGAGGGAGGGAGGGTGATAGAAGGATTAATCAAATACTACATGAAGATTAGACACCCCAACTTATTTTACCTGATGATTAAACACCCTGACATTACCTGAAGGGGTTGAGTTACGTTAGGGCAGGTAAGGGTAACAATAGGGTGTTTCATCTGTTGAATAAAGCTTGGGTGTCTAATCTTCATGTGATCCTTTTCTTATGTTTATCTTTGTGAAATCTGGTTATAGAGGTGTTAATAGACTCAAAAACACTTGGTCTAACATTATACACTGTGTTACCAAGCTTGATAATGTTTTAAACACACACACATACTGACTAGGTATATGTATTCTTATATTACAAACCAATCCTTAAAAATTGTGCATATTAGCCACTACTACATTCATACATAATCATAACAGCAGCTTACTAAATGTGTGAGAAAGTTACTGCTTAATGAAACTGGAATTAAATACAGTGTTAAAAAGAATGACAATGTGTGTGTGTGTGGGTGTGTGTGGGTGTCTTTGTGTGTGGGCGTGTCTTTGTGTGGTGGTGGGTGTGGGTGGGTGGTGATGAGGGGGAGATGGGGATGTGAGGGGGTGTTTGAGTGTAATGACAGATGAAGGTGTTGGGGGCACAGATGGTGGACTAGTGTTGGGGTGTTGTATATGTACACGAGTAGGGGGAGGGGGGGGACATGTTGAAGGGGGTGAAGAGTGGTTGTTGAGGGGGTGTGGGAGGGATGTGAAAGGGAAGGGGGAGTGTGTGTTTAGGCGGGTGGGTGTGTCTCGAGGGAGGGAAGGAGGAAGGGGTCTGTGCGTGTCTGGATGGAGGGAAGGAGTGTGTGTGTATGTGTAACTCTGGCCACAAAGTCAGAGGACACACACAGAGAGGCGTCAAAACTCACAAGGCTCCGCAGGATGTCCAGTTGACCAATCACAATATGATCGAGGCAAGCACGGGTCTGGCCTCCGTTATATCCATTGTTCCAGGAAGTGCACACAATGACGGGTAGCAGCTGACCCACGCCCCCTCGGAGGCCCAGAGCGCAGTAGTTAGTGACGCGTGTACTCGATCAATCAGAGATGCTGTGGTGGGCAGGACCCCTCTTGTAGCTCTCCCTCCATTTACATCTGGAAAGTAATAAACCATTAGTAATATCCTGTACCAGAGAGACTGTCGTAAAGGGAGGTTCAGGATGAGCCTCGATAACATCATCACCAGACTACTGCACTGTACTGTACCCAAAGAAATAAGTCTGTCCCGGCACCCATGTCCCCCAATAACTACCCAGGCCTTTAGGTTCAATATTCTGGTCGGCAGCACGGGACGCCGAGCCCCAATGGTCGGCAGAAGGTCGAGCGTGGCTCCACCCTTAGTGAGTTTTGTCGTACCATTCAGACTCCGCCTTTCACGACGGCTCCCCACTCGACGTGCCTATTATGGCCCTAAAAGCCCAACACAAACTCCTGCATTACTAGTGGGCGGGCGACATAATACACCCTCGACCACCTATGCCCAACCTGCCTCAGAAACAAGTGTGATATCAACAATAACAACATGTGACCACCCTCCCAACACCATATAATCCATTAACACTAACCTTTCACACCCATCCTGATAAAATTCCTTCCTCAAATTAATAAAATAATATTCAGAACTCATTTATGCAGAGGAGACCCTTGAAGCCAACGCCAAATGAGACCAAATGCTCGAGTTAAAACGTCCGCATAATTAAAACCTTAACTAAAAAAATACTTCATAATATCCCACCTACGAGAGAAAACTGTACCCCATTTTCAAGGTAAACGATCATTACACTTTACTAACCCACCACTATATGTGCTAGACTGGTGAAATATTAACACACAATAATTACTCCCCAGTCAATAAAGTCCGTGGAATGTTGGTTATTAAAAAGGTTGTCGTAAGATGGCCATTGTTATTTTTATAAGCCGGCCATGGGAACAGTGTGGGGCCGCTGGTTCACTCGTCTCTCTCGTGGGTAAAGTACTTGGCCACAATACGAACCCTCACTATTTGTATTAAGGCCTGACTACTACTACTACTACCACCACCACTACTACTACTACTACCACCACCATCACCACTACTACCACCATCACCACTACTACCACCACCACCACCATTTTTTTTAATGGCCTCCAGCCTCCCCCAATAGCCACACCTCCGCCGCCATTTTATTACCCTTAATATTAAATATCCTAATACATAAGTAGCTACCCTATCTGTGCTGAATTAGTTGCTACTACTACTACCACCACTGCTACCACCACCACCACTGCTACCACCACCACTACTACTACCATGGACAAAGCTACTCCATAAATCTCCCTGCCTCCATTTCTAGAGATAATACACATCACATGAAGATTATCCCCTCAACCCCATTCACTTAAAAGATTAACCACCCTAACACTTACCTAATCTAACCACACCAAGTATCTTAACCATCAGGTGAAATAAACTTAGGTTAACTAATCTTCAGGTGATCCAACACTTCACCTTACATCAACACTAAACCCATTCTACTTAAACAAAATCACAAAATCAACCTCCAGCTTAAAAAAAAAAAATCAATTAAAATTATTCCCCAATAGATTAAAAAGACAACATTTTTTTTACATCATCTGAGGAAATTTTTCTTTAGTTATCCCTAGAGGCTAATTTTTAAAGGCCAGATGTGGAGTGTTTGTGTAGGATGCGACCAGGAGGAAAATGCCCAGGTAGATTTTTGGGTATGACGAGGATGACAGGTATCCCATCATCAACCTACTGGGGCGTGTGATGTTCATCCCGCTGTCCCTCCCTGGGGTACCTATTCTCTATCCCAATCTAGCCTTTAACAACATCACTATCCTACCCTAGCCTTTAACAAGATCACTATCCCAGCCTAGCCTTTAACACCACCACTGTCCCATCCTAGCCTTTAACACCACCACTATCCCAGCCTAGCCTTTAACACCACCACTATCCCAGCCTAGCCTTTAACACCACCGCTATCCCAGCCTAGCCTTTAACACCACCACTATCCCAGCCTAGCCTTTAACACCACCACTATCCCAGCCTAGCCTTTAACACCACCACTATCCCAGCCTAGCCTTTAACACCACCACTATCCCAGCCCAGCCTTTAACACCACCACTGTCCCAGCCTAGCCTTTAACACCCCACTATCCCAGCCTAGCCTTCAACACCACCACTATCCCAGCCTAGCCTTCAACACCACCACTATCCCAGCCTAGCCTTTAACACCACCACTATCCCAGCCTAGCCTTTAACACCACCACTATCCCAGCCTAGCCTTTAACACCACCACTATCTCAGCCTAGCCTTTAACACCACTATCCCAGCCTAGACTTCAACACACATCAGGTAACAGATCAAGTAACACATCAGGTAACACACACCAGGTAACACACACCAGGTAAAACACACCAGGTAAAACAGATCAATTCTGTGTGTAGGTCTACAGGAACTTAGAATAATTTTGAACTTCTGCTGATGATGATGATGGTGGTGGTGATGGTAGCGGTGGTGGTGATGGTGGCGTTGGTGGTGATGTTGATGGTGGTGGTGGTGATGATGGTAGTGGTGGTGGTAGCGGTGGTGAAGATGGTAGTGGTGGTGGTGATGGTAGTCGCGATGGTGGTGGTAGTGAAGGTGACGGTGGTGATGATGATGGTGCTGGGATGATGGTGATGATTATGATGGTGGTGATGACAATGATAACTGATGGTGATGACAACAATGATGATGATTATGACAATGATAGTGACAATGATGACAGCAAAAAATTTAATCTAACCTAACCAAAAAAACTAAATAAATCGTAACCTAATCAAATGTTACATAACATGACGAAACGCAAAGTGAAGTGAAGTGACCTGACCTGATGAAATACGACCTAACCTGACCTGATAAAATACGACCTAACCTGACCTGATGAAATACGACCTAACCTGACCTGATGAAACACGACCTCACCTAACCTGATGAAACGTGACCTAACCTGATGAAACGTGACCTAACCTGATGAAACGTGACCTAACCTGATGAAACGTGACCTAACCTAACTCCCTCAGGTAGGATTAGGGTGTTTAATTATCAACCTAACCTAACCTCAGGCAAGGCTAATTTTCAGGTGATCCAAAATTTGCAAAATACAACTTAATGACCCAATTACAGGTCCTCTAACTACAGGTATAGGTACGAACCCTCGTTTAACACTATGGTACACATGCCAAGTAGCATAATAATGGGATCACCTGAAGAATCTCCACCCCAGCTTATTTCACCTGAAGATTAACCACCCCAATGCTATTTAGGGGATGAGGTGAGGCGAGGTTAGGTTAGTGTTAGGATAGGTTGGGTTAGCGTTAGGTTAGATTAGTGTTAGGATGGGCTGAGTTAGCGTCAGGGTAGGTTAGATTAGTGTCAGGATAGGTGGAGTTAACGTTAGGGTGGTTAATCTTTAGGTGAAATAAACTCGAGTGGAGATTTTTCACGTGATCCAAAAAATAAATAAAAATAATAATTACACAAAAAATGAATGACAGGTAGAGAATACAATGGTCACCAATTATACAATCTTATACATGATTAAATTATATACCTCAATGTAAACATCTGATTACAGGTATTCCCCAGTACCCTGATGTTTACTACACAATGATAATGGTTACGATGAGTAAATGATGAATAAATAAGACTCATTACTTGATGCGCAGTGAAATTCCATTATATCGAGGGTCTATCCAATACGAAACCTCCAATTAAAGATATATAGATGAAAGTCCATTATATCGAGGTTCCATTACATGCCCCCCCTCCCCCCCAACTAATGGATTATATGGAGTAAGAAGTTCATTATATTGAGGTTTCACTGTAATTAAATGGCCCCTTTATTACAACTCTTGTTAATGGCATGACATCACAGCTTAATAGATAAAACGTAACAATATGAAAATGAATAATAAGGGTAAAAAATGGTGAATAATGTAGAATGTCACCACCAAATACTATTAATAACTGGTGTAAAATAAATTAACCTCAAATCAACTACCTCTAGTAAATACATTGATAAAATACCAGGGAAAAAAAAAAGGAATAATGAAAAAAAAAAAAAAATAATGGCGATTATTGTAGAATTTCCTCACTATACACCAATAATTTGCATAACATGACTATCAATTACACCTCTTGTAAATCTAATAGTTTAATATCCTGAAAAAAATAAAATAAAATGAATCAATATAGCAAAAATTAGTATAAATAAATACTGTAAATAAATAAATAAAAATAATGTATAATTGAATAATACTGGAGCAGACAGTTAACACAATAAGGAGTGGTCGATTTTGTTCATATTTTCCACAGATTTTCTTTGGATGGTAAGACATAAAAACGATACAGCTTTTTATTTTGATTATATTTATTATTATTAGCTTTTCTCTTCCTAGGATCATAAATCAGCTGTAAAGAGCAGGGTATGAAGGATGAGAGAAATTGTGGGGTAAAACACAGTGAAAAACTCATCATAGGACACATGCTCTTTACGAGAAGTAATTATTTACCATAAATATTCCTCTGAAAAACATGTCGCATTAGCACGTATTGTCGTCTGTTTACAACCGACCTGTTCAATCCGAGCGTATTCTCACGTCCACAAAAAAACATAAATTACACCATGCAGCTTCAAGAAAGTTGCTCTCATTGGTACCAGATTTAAGTACTTTCTGTTTAATATGGCGGGGAAAGGGGGGGGGGTCCAGCGGGCGGCGTTAGGGAAGGTCCAGCGGGCGGCGTTAGGTAAGGTCCAGCGGGCGGCGTTAGGTAAGGTCCAGCGGGCGGCGTTAGGCAAGTTAGGTAAGATTTTTATTTTTGTTTTTTTAGGTCAGGTTCTATTAGGTTCTGTGTATTGTCATATAATTTTTATTACTTACAATCATCCAAATAACATGTGAAAAAATAATAATAATTAAACAATGTGTCAGCCATCTGCTCCAAGATTACCCAGAAATTTCTCACCAAACAAAAGTAATTTATATTATTACACCCAACTTAATAACCACAATCACACATCTAATTACTCTACCAATTTAAAATCAATACAAAAATGAACAAACAAACAAAATGAATAATGCATAACTGGTTAAAGGCTTAAATATACAGAAAGAAATATAACATGATGAGAATAGCCACAATTTGATCTCCTCTGATTACAATAACAGTTCAATATTACCATAAACAAGTGTGAATAATGAATAAACAAGTGTGAAAAATGAATAAACAAGTGTGAAAAATGAAAAAATAAATGTATAACTAATTAATATCCTCATGACTCCTACATCCTCAAAGTATATTACCAATTAAATATTACCAACAAATAAAAAAATGGGTAAATATTAAGTGAATAATAATGAATAATAATGAATAATGCAAAATAATAATAATAATAAGATATCAATACTCGTAAGAAAATTTACTATTTGATTTAATAACCTAAATTATTACCTCCTCAAAGGACTTAATCGATTTAAATATTACAAAAAAGAAAAAAATTAGTAAAAAAATTAAATGAATAAAGTGAAAAACAATGAATAATGTATAATAATAATAGACATCAATACACGTTAAGAAAATTTCCTATATGATTTAATACTTAATTACACCTTCTGTATTTACTTTACCAGTTAAATATTACCAAATAATACAAAAATAAGTAAAAAATTAATGAATAACGAGTAACAAATAATGAATAATATATAATAATAATACAGGTCTTCAATACACGTAAGAAAATTTGTTACGTGAATTAAGAACATCAATTACACTATCATTAATTACTCTACCAGTCTAATACTCTAAAAAACGATAAAAAATTATGAAAAATGAATAAATACCGAGTGAAAAACAGTGAATAATGGTAAGTAATGGTAAAGGTGGTGTCTAGGCCCAGCTGAGTATCATTGTAAACAAACTGTAAAATGACCTACCTGAACCACTCTTACACCCTTCTAACGTCCTTATCTTCACCCCTTACAAGTTCCTATCACACCTACAGCCATTTTATCCTTCCTGTGGTAGTAACTCGAGACGTTAGTGCAATTAAATCCAGGTAGAAATGAGGATAAATAAGGGGCCGCCTCTCCAACTCGTCTTCCTTAACTAGCACTCTTCAACAACTACTTCCAATACATCTTTGTTAATCTTTCATTATTATCACCAATACCGACATTAAAACCCATCATTTAACCTATCAAATATCACTATCTTAATTTTTAGGAGATTTTGAGAATTTTTTTAAGGGAGTTACGGTATTTTATTAGGGAGTATTTAAGGATTTTAAGAATTTTTAGAAAGATGTTTAACCCAAGTTGTGATTGCGAACATTCCGAAGTTGTTCTCAAGATGGCCGCCAGATGACTCTCATGTCCTCCCCGCCAATTTTTAAATCATTATTTTTCTTCTCATATACACGTTAATACACATCTATACACACCAATATACACTTAAAATTATTCAAAATCTATTAAATATATAAGAAAATATAATAAATGTGCTTAAATACATATTATCGCCCTAAAAACATACACGCACGTATATACTTTACATTTTTTATCATATAATTACATTAATACACATATATACACATTAATATATACATAAAATCACTCACAAACTATTACATTTATAAGGGAATATAACACAAGTACACTAATACACATTAATACATATACATACACGTAAATACATAAAACACACAATATACATACATGCACGTAAATACAGTACACATATATATACACACACAGGAGGATAGTGGTAATTGTGGTAGAGGATAGTGGTAGTTGTGGTAGAGGATAGTGGTAGTGATAGTTGTGGTAGAGGATAGTGGTAGTGATAGTTGTGGTTGAGGATAGTGATAGTTGTGGGGAGAGGATAGTGGTAGTTGTGGTAGAGGATAGTGGTAGTGATAGTTATGGTAGAGGATAGTGGTAGTGATAGTTGTGGTTGAGGATAGTGGTAGTTGTGGTAGAGGATAGTGGTAGTTGTGAGTGAAGGGATAGTGATGGTTGTGGTGGGGATAGTGTGGTAGTTGTGGTAGAGGGATAGTGGTGAGAGTGATGATGGTTATTGGTGGGGATAATTAATTGAAGTTGTGGTGAGGATAGTGGTAGTTGTGGTGGGGGATAGTGGTAGTAGTGGTGAGAGGATAGTGGTGGTAGTGATGGTTGGTAGAGGATAGTGGTAGTGATAGTTGTGGTCGAGGGATAGTGGTAGTTGTGTGGTAGAGGATAGTGGTAATTGTGGTAGAGGATAGTGGTAGTTGTGGTAGAGGATAGTGGTAGTTGTGGTAGAGGATAGTGATAGTTGTAGTAGATGATAGTGGTAATTGTGGTAGAGGATAGTGGTAGTTGTGGTAGAGGATAGTGATAGTTGTGGTAGAGGATAGTGGTAGTTGTGGTAGAGGATAGTGGTAGTTGTGGTAGAGGATAGTGGTAGTTGTGGTAGAGGATAGTGGTAGTTGTGGTAGAGGATAGTGGTAGTTGTGGTAGAGGATAGTGGTAGAGGATAGTGATAGTTGTGGTAGAGGATAGTGGTAGTTGTGGTAGAGGATAGTGGTAGTAGTGGTAGAGGATAGTGGTAGTTGTGGTAGAGGATAGTGGTAGTTGTGGTAGAGGGTAGTGGTAGTAGTGGTAGAGGATAGTGGTAGTTGTGGTAGAGGATAGTGGTAGTAGTGGTAGAGGATAGTGGTAGTTGTGGCAGAGGATAGTGATAGTTGTGGTAGAGGATAGTGGTAGTAGTGGTAGAGGATAGTGGTAGTTGTGGTAGAGGATAGTGGTAGTAGTGGTAGAGGATAGTGGTAGTTGTGGCAGAGGATAGTGATAGTTGTGGTAGAGGATA
Source organism: Homarus americanus (assembly GCF_018991925.1). Lineage (NCBI taxonomy): Eukaryota > Metazoa > Arthropoda > Malacostraca > Decapoda > Nephropidae > Homarus > Homarus americanus. The sequence goes on along the minus strand of NW_024747582.1, from coordinate 2,863,276 downwards.
GTGGAAATTGTGGTAGAGGATAGTGATAGTTGTAGTAGATGATAGTGATAGTTGTGGTAGAGGATAGTGGTAGTTGTGGTAGAGGATAGTGGTAGTAGTGGTGGTGGGGACGGTTAGTGGCGGCACATCAAAGTCAGTCGGTAACATTCCACCCTCTCCATCTCTTAAGTTTGGCGCGCCATGCACTTACCACGCCTCCCACGCCTCTTACTACTACCTCTACCTCACCCCCACCCAACACACGCCCTAACCCACGCCCACGACACACTACGCCCATATATTCAGTCCCCCCTGACCACGCCCGCACCCTCCGCCAATATTACATGCTCGCCAATATCACCTCAACCAAATTTTACTCCCGCTAAACTGGCCATTTAGCGGCCACATCAAAGTGTACACCAGCGTGTTTACTACCCGTGTACACTAGTCATGTGCACCAGTCATGTACACCGTTTATTGGCATCAGTATATACACTAGTTATGTACACCATTTGTGTATATCAATTATGTACACACAGTTTGTACACTAGGATATACACCAATTATGTAGCCCAGAATACACACACACACGAGTCATGTGTACACCCGTCATAGGAGTACACACGAGCGCACAGTACACAGGGGACCATTACTTCCTCCAGTATTTGAGACACTCTACACCCGCTGTACAGATACACCCATACATGACCCGCTGTGTACTGTCACCTCCTGTGTTTTCCTCGGTGAAAATAACCCGGACACAGACGGTCATTCTCTGGGTGTTGTGTAAACCTCAAGTCTTGTCTGTCGATCTAATTTTTTTTATTCGCCCGAGATCTGGGGTGAATCTTGCTTCCCTGTTGCCAATTGTTGCGGGTCTAGTTACAATCGGTTTCTCAAGGCAACTGCTTCTGTAATGGAGAGGTAACTAACTTACTACCTTCAGGAGTTGTTTGCCATCAGTCAGAGTAATCCAAGTTGTCTAGTTAGATGGCGTAGAAGTTGCTGGTAGGTGGCACTGGATCGGTCGTTAATCAAGACCGATCGTTAGTACAGACCGAGTAGCCATTGTACACACACCTCTCTCCAATAAGCGTTGACCAAGCATTATTTATCTTTACCAGCAACACTAGACGTTAGGTCAATGAACGACACAACGGGGGTACGCGCAGACTGGCCAGGAAGGATTAAGTATTGTAGTAGGTGTCAAAAAGTTCAATTATTTCCTGTGTGTTCGGACATTTTCATCAAAACTGAACAAAGTCTTTGTTGGGACTGTTTGGTAAGGGTTTACTTGTTCCTGGCTTCTCCACGAGTACAGCGTTGGGCGTTGCTACTATCTACTTCCAAGTACAAGCGTGTGTATTCACCAGCCAAATTATATCCTCACTGTGGTGCTTTAAGCCGTCTGCCCCTTCAAGGTATGCCAAAGACGGTGCCAGTTGCTGCAGACTCTTCACTTGACGGGGATGGTGAACAACAGGACACAGGGGCAGGTTAGAAAGTGGACCGCCCGAGAGCTGGTGATGTCAGCAGTGCTTAGCGTTGTCCGTGATGGTTGGCCTCAGGAATTGTCTGACTACCCTCCTGACATTAAGCCTGTCAATAACAGGAAGCAGCGGGGTGGTAGGCGGGATACCCGGGTCTCCAAGTTTTTATTCAATCAAAGGCCCTCACCACACTGTGACGGGCACCAGTCCTGCAGAGCTGCTGTTTGGTCCGCCAACAAGGACTCCCTTACAATCTGTTGCAAAGGGACGAGATGGAGCACTACCAGTGGGGACAGAAGTCGCGGTACGACCGATATGGTCGTACATGGTCGTTCAAGGTGGGATATCCTGCATATATTGCAGCCCTGTTTCGGGTTAAGGGAGGAACACAGTGGTTGCCAGGTGTTGTCTGATATCCAAGCTTCATCATGTACGGTGATGCTGCTATAGACGGCAGGGAATTTAGGAGACACATTGATCCTGTAAGACTTACAGTAGATCTGAGGCGATTTGAGAGCCTCCAGAAGCAGCAGTTGAGAGTGAACACCCGAGATCACCGCAGCCTGTTGTGCATCCAAACACCCGCCAGGGTCGTCCAACCATCCATCAGTGGTGGAATAAAGTGATCCAGTAGCTGGGTGACGGTCTCCTCTGGCCTTCTCGGAACCACCTGGGTCAGCTATGGCGTGTTGCCTACAGAGCAGACTACGGTGCCACCCTCTACAAGTTCTTTAGCGTCGCCGGAGCCGTCTGCCACCGTTGAGGCGCTCGTCAAAGATCTCCGTCAAGGCTGATCGCAATGGATATGATTAGCTAAGATGGAGGAAGGTTGTAGTCAGTACTGGTACCTGCACACAGTGTAAGGTTGAATACATCGACTTGAGAAACTGGTGGAATATACGCTGGTTTGGGTTTGGTATGTCAGGGTACGGCTCCCGGGTCAGGCCATAGGATGCACCAGTCTTGAACCAACATTATTCATCTGGGTCGTTATAACAAGTCCATCCACTCTCCTTATGGTAACCTGATTAATGACCACAAGTGTTTTTTTGGTATTAATGAAGGATAGACAAAACATAATCCCTCTTTAATATTCCTTCCGTTAATTTCCTTGTCTCCACCCATTCATTTACCTCCTACCTCCCTCCTCTCTTTCTCTCCCTCATTCCTCCTTTTTCTCTCCATCCATCTAGCTATCTATATCTCTAATCAACTCTACCTACCGTTCAATTAGTCTCCCTTTATCTACCATTTCCTGATTTATCACTATCTCTCACATCTACTTCGTAAATTCTCTCTCTGCTGCGTCGTCACACCTGGTCGTACGATAAACAACAAAGGTAAATTAAGGTAAAGGTAATTAGCTATAACTTACTGTATACAGAGCAGAAGCTGACAGAGAAGGCGTCAGCTCCACCCATGACCTCCTGACTCCTCCTGGCTGATGTCATATCCTTCCTGTCACTGTCAGATGCTTTTGTGAGCTGACATTTTCTCCTGTCACTTGTCATTGTCACCTGCACTTGTCAATGCCAGCTCTACCTGTCACTATCAGCCGGTCCTGTCACCTTCACTTCAACACTGTCAATTCCTTCTGTCAGCACCACACACGACCTGCTTCGATAGATAGGTGGGTGAGTAGATATACAGATATATAATTACATAGATATTCAGTAAAAGAACAGCTGTCTCATTATTCATAAACTTTTATATGAATTTATTGACCTCTCTCTCTATCTACGTATCTAAATATCTATACACACGACAACTTATGTGTATTATGTCCGTATCTAATTATCTGTATATTTATCTGTCTATCAGGATAAGAATTACGACCTAAAAAAAAAAAAAATTTCTCAACATCTGGAGCTCCACAACACCGACTCCTCTGAACCCGAGTCGATAAATATGAACCCAATACCGAACCCTTGACTCGACAAACTGGGTCATGTTTCTTGATAATTAAACATAATTTGTCTAATAATGTATAGTCATTATATTAGCTATGAGTATATTTATACACTTGTAAGAAAGTGTATAATATTTCAGCTGGACTTGGGCAGAAATTACTGTGCTTGTAATTTTTGAAGGAATTTACGAACAATATCTGCCAAGTCCAGGCCAATTGTTTAATATATTTTATAATAATTATAAATCATATGATTGTAATGAATAATGACCATTAGTAAGTTTTATATCTTAATAACATAGCTGTATTATCTCCGTTAAGGATTCAAGGATCCGGTTTTCAGGTGTTAAAAATGAAAATTAGCAGTAAAAATTATTATCTTTCTAAAGCCAACATTTGAGCATTTAAGATGCCGCCCACTTATACAACTTGGAGTTTAAAAAGAAGTAATTTTTTTAGGTATGTCACGTTTTGTGTAACAAAATTTTGTTAATTCTGTCTTCCAGAGAAAATAGTATGAACTCCTACTTTGTCGTCAATTGTACTTTAAATAACCTCAAATTAATACATATAATTTTAATTATAAATTTACATAAACGTTGAAATTTTCTACAAATGACTAAGTATAAAAAAATTTTAGTTCTGAGAAAATCCGCAAATGTCAGCACAAGTCGAGTAAAATTGACGACATGAAAGTGAAAGTGAGCCACCCAAACCTCAGGTAATGTTATAAGTATACCACGAACATCACCAACCAACCATTAATTACAACTGAGAATCGAAAATTTAAAATAAAAACAAACTTAAGTTAACTTTATAACAACTCCTATAAGATAACTACGTTAAATTAAGTTTAGAATCTTTATTTTATCTTATAAACGACTATTGATTGTGTCCGTGGTACTTAAACAACATATAAGCTACGTAGGTAAAAGAAAACGGTATTTATTTGGGTAACTAAACGCTTGACAAACTTGACCAGACAGAATCGCACCACTTGAGAAATTAATTTTACTTTCTCCTCATCGTCAGTTAAATAATTATTGAAGAAACTATCATAAACAGAGAATTTTGATGGCAGCAATATTTCCATCAACAAATTGTGATGTATTAGTCAATGGTAATGAGTAAGGCATGGTAGCCAAAGTTCACCAGATCATAGTTGACCATCACTCAACCTCCTCAACTGTCAATAGGTTTACTCCAAACGTCAATGAAAAATATTACAAACTTAAAGATGATAATATTGTGTAAGTAGGTAATGTATAATAAAATAACTGAAACAAGATTTACCTTATTTAACCCTAATATTTATTATTTTAATCTTATTTTTAAAGAATACCGAACTAATGATTAATTATATTGGCAACATTATATTATTAGTAACGTTATTTACTAATATTATAGAGGAAGAGACGCTTATTTAACGTCACATAATGTAGTATAATTAAACATATTCATCATTTCACTGATTTCTTTTATAACTTTCCTAACATTAACCTGATATAACCTAACTTGGTCATTTTTACTTGTATCCTCTTAACCACTGATCGACTTAACATTAACCACTGTACTAGCCTGTCCCAAGATTAACCATCCTAATGTTAACCTAGCCTAACCCCTCCCCCAAGTAGTGTAGTTAGGGTGGTAAAGGTGAAATAAGCAGGAGGGGGGTTAATCTTCAGGTGATCTACACTAAGGAATAAATATGCAAACTACCTTGACTAGAATCATTGTCTTACCTCAAAACAAGCGGGAAAATTAACGCCAGAATCCGTAAATCCGATCTCTCACTTATTTTCACCTCCATCATTTGAAATCGTATCTGTCGGTGTTGGTGACGAAATTCTTCACACAAAACTTTGATTAAAATATGATTTATTAGCAACACAAAATATATATATTTATAACAATCACAAGAGTAGCAGTTGGACAGAATCACACATAAACACATTATTTGGCAAACTTAAAAAATAATTCAATGAGCACCGTGAATATGAACAGTAAGTACAGCTTAGGCTTACAAATATTGACGAAATTTACACTATTATTAACTTCCTTCTTGTAGTGATGTAGTGCAACTCTCAGACTCTCTTCAAACATTATACATTACCGGACTAAATTACCATGACAAGGGTTTACATAATACAGCTTCACTAAAGTACTGACGCAGTACAACTCTCAGTAACTCGAAATAGATTATACATTACCGGACTAAATTACCATGATATAAGTTTGTATACAAGTAATACAGTAATACAGTATTCAGCTGTATTATAGTTTTTTCAACAATATTTTCTACACATGTGGTCGGAATCACAGAAACTCTTATGAATAATTTTCCTAATTAATGAAAATGTAGAAAGAACTTAATTCAGACTTAATATAAACAAGATATTTATTTTGTGTTTTATAAAGCTCATCAACAGTCCATTTAAAGTTTCCTGGTGAAGATGCCCCGCCCCCCTTGTAGCTGATTGGTTGATACATAATGGCAGAAGGGATTATTACAGCTCTTCCTCAATGATGTTTCTCCATATTTGGCTATTTATCTCACTGTCATTCCCTCGTTAACCACAGGGGACAAGAAAATTGGATTACTGTACTGATTATGTCGATGGTAAATAACTCAATCGAAAAAGAAGGGTAATAAATTTATCCGTAACATGATTGGTTAATTCCACCCGTGGCTCCGCGAGATTCACCCAATCACGACACAGCATTCAAATTGGAGACCTGGCCTTCTTTCACTTCGAGGTTCACCCAATTACAACAAAGTACTGTATTCAAATTGGGGACCTGGCCTTCTTTCACTTCGAGGTTCACCCAATTACAACAAAGTATTCAAATTGGGGACCTGACCAAATTTCACCAAGTTAAAAAAGAAATGGACTATAGTTAAAGTAGATTTTCATTGTTATGTTATACACCAGTTTGGATATTTTTGTGTTCTATATGAGTTAAATAGATTCACTCTCACACACCCCCAGTTATGAAGGAACTGGGGATATAATCTTTAAAAATATGAACCCATTACAAAGTCAAAAAATACAGTTACCATAAACACTTAATTAACACAGAAACAGTAAAATACATCTAAAATTATTCCACAAACTACAGTACCTACTTTAGTTACACTCCAATATACTTAAAACAACTACAATATGATTTCCTACAAGGGTTCACATTCTCAAAGGTTGGTATAGTCAGTATCGAACAACTTGATATGTAAATTATTGTACGAATCTAAATTATTTCACAAGATACAACAATAATGTCAAAAATGGCATAACTTAACTTGATTCTCTCTCTCTCTCATTCTTAGTTATGGTAAAGAAAATTAATGTTTGAATCTTCGTGACTTTCGAGTTCGGATATTTAGCATTGTACCTTATGACGATGGTTGTTAGAATATTGGTTGTTTACACTATCTCAATATCTCTCTTACAAACACACACACATACATGTACACAAACACAACACCCACACACACACACATGTACACAAACACAAACTCTTTTTTCTCGTATTAACTCACATTTCACCTTCATTAACCCTCATTCATTCATCCTTATTCATCTCTCATTGTCTTTCATCTTCATTCATATTCTAACTCATTCACTCCCTCACTAATTCACCCCCATTCTTTCATTCCCTGCTGCTGAATCCGACGTGTTTCGTGTTTAAAATAAGGCCCAGGTATTCTTGCAGTGTATCCGTTCCTAGACACACCCGGACACACATCACAAATACGACACACCTGGACACACATCACAAATACGACACGCGGACACACATCACAAATACGACACACCCGGACACACATCACAAATACGACACACCCGGACACACATCACAAATACGACACACCCGGACACACATCACAAATACCACACTACACACTGTACCTACACCCACACGTCAAAATATACACTTAACTCAATATGTACAGGTATACGCAACACAAGATTTTGCACTTTTAAGAAAACGCAAACACCCAAGAACAACATCAAGATAATGAAGATAGCAATAAGCGATATAAACTGTACTTTGAAGTTATTTATACAAGATATTGGTAATTTTTAACATATTTGGTACAATTTGTTTGATAAGTTTGCAATTAAAAAGATGTGACTTTAAGATTATATTTTCTTGATAGGTTGTGGTAAAGCGACTGTATTTTTTTGTCTATTGTGGTAAAGCGACTGTATTTTTTTGTCTATTGTGGTAAAGCGACTGTATTTTTTTGTCTATTGTGGTAAAGCGACTGTATTTTTTTGTCTAAGTCGAGGATACAGTCAAGCATAATTACGGGTTATGTTATTGAAGTGTTATAAGCCTCAACAGAATCAATGTATTAAGCAATAGCAGTTTATATAGAGATACATTGTGTTTCTTCACCCACAATATGTACTTAATGTAAGGAGTAAATACTAAAGTAAATGTCTACTTGCTCGTACTAGATGACACATAGCCCTCAGACCACCTACCCTAGCTGACAGTGTGTTGATGGACTATACTTATCCACTAACAACAATCACACCTCCAAGTTACTAAGCTGTGTAAGCCAATACTGAGGACTATACCAAGTGGGGTAAATAATTCCCCAACTGAATAAACAAATTAAACTATAATCCAATAATTCTGGGTCATTATGGCTGTTTACTTATTACTTCAATTATTAATATAAAATAGTACAATAGTTAAGACCACTGACTAGTTTTTTATTTAAGCTGTGGGTCCTATTCTTGGTGATAGATAATTGCCTAGTGGTGTCATTATTCACTGTAACGGCCAATTTCTGAAGCCGTGTGAAGTATTATAGACGGTAGATTGGCCTTTATACCATGGCGGTCCGACTTCAATTACAACGCAGAGTACGGCAGGCTGTGGTATGATGTCGCGTACGTTGATATGTTACTCGACGGCGGGGAAAGTTTAAGTTTTTATACCATGGGGTCTTGTACATAATTGCTGTTAAAAGGTCCAATGGAGTGTTTTAATACTATGGTACACTGCCCACTACTGTTGTTAGGGTACAGGGGACAGTTACAACTTCCATTCTAATACAATGATAAGTTACAATAGCATTAATACTATGGTACACTTCCCACTATATTACAGGGTACAGTTGACAGCCATGACACCTTCCACACTACTATAGTACACTGTCCACTATGTTACAAGTTACAGTTAATAGCCATGACACTTTACTATGGTACACTTATGTTACAAGGTACACTGAACACAAGGAGAGTCGTAATACTATGGTACACCGTCAACCAGCGTAGTAGAACACAGGGTATTGCAAACAGATGGTATTTTGATTATTACAGTAAGGTAGACAGTAACCAAATTGGCTACCTGTTAATTGTGACTCTGTATACCTCAACCGAACACATGGGAACACATATCACCCTTAGTATGTGGGTCCGTATATCTCAACCGAACACATGGGAACACATTGTATCACTCTTAGTATGTGGGTCCGTATACCTCAACCGAACACACGGGAACACATTGTATCACTCTTAGTATATGGGTCCGTATACCTCAACCGAACACACGGGAACACATTGTATCACTCTTAGTATGTGGGTCCGTATACCTCAACCGAACACATGGGAACACATTGTATCACTCTTAGTATATGGGTCCGTATACCTCAACCGAACACACGGGAACACATCGTATGAATCACTGACTAGGTACTGTATGGTATATTTACAAACATACGCTAAGATGGGGAGGGAGGGGAGATATGTTGGGCAATATATCCACCTATAGCACCTCTGGGACATACCAGGACCTATATGATATCTGAGACCTCACATCCATACAGCAGCTACACCAAACAGTTTAAATCGTCGTCAAATATAAACTCAAACTGTATTTCCCTATAACTAAAATTCTCCTAATATATGAAAAACTCAACACATATAACTTATATCACCGAGTAGTCAAGAATATCGAATAGGTAGACTCAATAATAATTTCCACAAAGCACGATGATTATTAATATGGAATTAGTTGATTAGTTAGCCTGACAGTGTAAATATTCAGTATAGCATAAGGAGTAGGATGGAATATTAGCAAAAGAGCAGCCATTAATGATTACCACCATTCAGATTAGTTGCTATATTTCTGAGCAATAAAAATTAATACTGTATCGGCTATGAGATGGTTCATAACCGTACAATGACAAATACAGTGAAATACTCATAACAAAACTCATAATACAGTACAATACTTATGTTCGTATCCAAGCATTTTGATGACTTCGATTACAAATTTACACCCAGAGTTCAAATTCATAATACTGTATTGAGTGTTATTGCTGTTATTAATACAGTACAGCAGTTATAGGTATTACAGCATCATTAACTGTTAGATATCTTGAAGTTAACAGTCTTATATACAGAAGAGTTAAGTCAGTCTAAAAGAGAGGAAAGGTCTGCTAGTTTATGACTGATTCTTGGGATGTCTTGTTTCATCCTGACTTACTACTTTCTTTAGCTGTCCCATGCCTATTTGTACTTTCTCTAGCTGTACCATGTTCCTTTCCCCTACTTTCTCTAGCTGTCCCATACCTGTTTGTACTTTCTCTAGCTGTACCATGTTCCTTTCCCCTACTTTCTCTAGCTGTCCCATACCTGTTTGTACTTTCTTTAGCTGTACCATGTTCCTTTCCCCTACTTTCTCTAGCTGTTCCATGTCCCTTTCCCCTACTTTCTCTAGCTGTCACTGTCTCTACTTTCTCTAGGTGTACCATGTCCCTTTCTCCTACATTCCCTAGGAGTCCTATGTCTCTCTCTCTACTTACTTTCTCAAGGTGTTCCATGTCCTTACTTTCTCTAGCTATCCCCATATACTTTCCCCTACTTTCTCTCACACATATTGAAACAAAATGGCTTACCAAGGTTTCATATGGAACAAAAAAGAAACAATTGATTCCCACATAATTATTGGCTCCCTTATGTTATTCCTATGAACAAAAATAAGTTGTGGTCAGGTAATTCATAGTTCTCACAGCCCTTAACTGAACCTAACCCATTGTTTTGAGTCTAAGTGAACCTAATCTAACCATCAAAACTATGGCCGGTATTAAACATATCCTGTCAATATTGTTGGATTGGGGGATAGGATAGGATGGGATGGGATGGGATGGGATTGGATGGGTTAGGTTAGGGACATTAGGACACGTGACTGCTATTTCCTGTATGTAATTATCAAGACAACATACACCAGTCCTTCCACAGTGAAAGAATCTGTGAGAATGAGGTCGAGTTATCCTCACCAGACGATGATAATGACATTGACACTGTCCATACACGATCATCAGCATCATAATGACAATACGATGATAATAATGATCTTGGTAATCATAATGAATAGTATTATCTGAAAAAAATAATGACTCGTGGAAGCGATATGAGCGAATTCTAATGCTTTCAACCAATACGTTCCAATACTTTGTCAAATTATACAAAATAGATACATGTACAGTAGCTAAAACAACTATCTGTGCAGGTGGGGGTCGAAATGCTCCAAAATTTTATATGTGACTGGTGACAGCCCTGTGTGTGACTGGTGACAGCCCTCCGTGTGACTGGTGACAGCTCTCATATACCAAAATTTATCGTCCAAGGTCTCATATTGTTCCCACAAAGTATGCACAGATAGTTGTTTTAGCTACTGTACACACGACCAAAATAAGTATTTGTGCACATAGGGTCCGATGATTTCCTAAATGACCAATAAAGTCCATCTTTGCAGCAACGTAACTACCAACATGAACGATCGCAAGAATAACCTATTTTCTTCTTAACGTGCCTATAATAACACTATTTACTATGGATAAAACAGGAAATATCGCTTGAAAGTTATGGCATTTTGCAATATCTCTTGTCTGTGATGTCATGCAAAATATACACAGACACTTTTATGATTGTGTGTACTTGTGTCATACAACCAGAATAAAATCGAATTTGTTTCATAAAATACAGTAAAAGGTTATATACCGTACAAGACTAATTTAAAATATGAACAGCCATGGCAATGATACACTAATCCTGAAATTGTGTATCCTATCCACATCTTTTGACTGCCTAACCTAACTAACCTAACCTAATTGTACCTCTACTCTAACCTATTGATCCCTTCGACTACCTATTCTAGCCTGTGTCTACCTTTTCTAACCTAACTGTGTCTACCTACTCTAGCCTAACTTGACCTGCCCTAATCATAAAAATTAAGAATATGTTTGACAACACAAATTCCTCATTTCAAAATAAAGTGAAATCCCAAGTCCCAACTACATAATGTTAAGAAACCCTAAATTCATGGACAGTTTAAGGAGTTAATTTAGTGATGATGAATAATTTGATGATTAACTGTGACCCTGGACAGTCTGATGAGCATACATGGTTAGTAATTTAGTGATGACGAATAATTGTGATGAATAAATGTGACCCTGGACAGTCTGATGAATGAACATGTGTGATATCAGACTGCTGATGATCCAAGGTATAAGACATCAGTCTAGTAATGAGTTTGGAAAATCTGTCGATGGTGAATTAGGTCAATATGGTGACTGTGGACATCTCGACGAGGATAAAACCGCGTATTACTCGTCCATTTGGCGGTGGCGACGAGACCTCCGTATAAGACCGGGTGCGTCGAGAACCGGGAGGTCCGAGTCAACAACAAGGCACCTGGGTGATGATCCAGGGAAGTTTGCCGTGTCTGCGGTACTGGTGAAAATTGTGGAGGAAGTTGATGATGAGCAGCAACAAGAAAATCCCCATACAGATGTTGAGTATGTCCAGGGGCTCAAGGAGAGGCGGGTCCGGGGCACACAGGCTCTTTACGTCGAGTTTGATCACCTGGCGGCCAGCATTGGAAGTCCATTCGGCGCATCGGATGTTGATGAGAGCTCTTTCCTTGTTGATCTGTGTGCGCTGGTAGTACACAAGATTCTGTCAGGGAGAGACACATCATTAGGTTCCATGCACACATGAATAAACTCTATCCATCTTGAACTGAGTGAAGATCCCCCCGCCCCTCCCCCTACTTGATTAAATACCCTGATGATACCTGGGGGTTAGGTTAAGTTTGCATATGGGTGTTTAATCATCTGGTGAAATAAACTAGAGTATCTAAACATTTTAATGCTAACCTAACCTAACCTAACCTTCCACTGATGATGGCTGCCGTCCCTATAGCTATCTTCCACTGATGATGACAGCTGTTTAAGGGTCAAACAAGGAGCCCTCAAGACCCACCTGGAACTCCTGAATAAATTGGCAGTCGTCACAGTTCCAGGGGTTGTTGCCCAGAGAGAAGGTGGGGAAGTAGCTCTTGCCCTGCTTCAGCCCCTCGTCGTACACTCTCTTCATCTCCTTCACGGGCATCTATGACAACGTTGATGCAATATTAATCTCGTGAAGAAAAAATGACAATGTAAATTCCACACCGGTAATGGCATGATGACACATCTTTTGCAACTATACTCATGTGAAGATTAATAATAGTACTGTATGTCAATGGGGTTTTAATGTTGCTCAATGTTGTAATGTTGTACCATGTATGTGTGTGTGTGTGTGGGTGTTGTGTATGTATGTGTGTGTGTGTTGTGTATGTATGTGTGTGTGTTATATAAGTGTGCAGTTGGCGAGTTGTCTGACCTTCTCGGACCTTTTCTCAACACTGAATCATGCAGCTTGTTCACTCAGGGTGTTGTTAATATGATGGCGTCAGCTTCTACACCTTAAACAAATTCACCCCAAGTGACCCTAAATAAACATACACGTTGACTAACCGTTGTGAACTCGTTGTGCTCCAGGGAGATGCCGAGATCTAACGAGCGGTTCATCACGTAATTATAGAAGAGCTGACCGTCCATGTAGGAGATGTGGTTGTGGTCCAGAAGGATGGAGTCTATACGATGGTAGCGCTCGTTGGTGAAGAGGGCGGTCATGTTGGTGATCTGTGACACAACAACAACACTCAAATACCATAAACTACCATGAGAGATACCATAAAGCACCACCATACCTGTACAGTGCTTAAGTTATCCCCCTGAACTACCTACCATGAAAAATATACCATATACTACTATCACACTTAGACATGATCATGGTCTTAAGTACCTACCATGAGAAATACCATACCATACTTGCACAAGGTTACATTAACTACCTACCATACTTACACAAGATCTAGCTACTTTACCTACCATGAGAAATCCCATAAACTACCATTAAACAAGATTATGGTCCTAGCTACTGTACCTACCATGAAAAAATTTTCATAAGTTAGCTAAATAAAATAATAAAAATGACATCCCCAAGTACAGGCATTTAAAGATGTATCCCCATAGCAGTACATGGGGTTAACTCTCCTCACCGCTCGCTTGACGGAACGTAAACGATACTCACGTTGTTACGCTCCAGGTAGGCCCGCGTTGTGTAGCGTGGGATCTGCGGCAGTTCCGTCAGGCCTACGTTCCGACACATGATATGAACCATGGGTAGTTTATTCTCCTTCATCCCAGTCACTGAACAGTTACAAGGCGCGGGGCACTCTCGCTGCGTCTCCTGCCAATCGAGGTCGTTGTAATTACCACAGCACAAACGAGGTTATTTGTTTACAGGGTAGTACAGTACTTAGATCCCTACAGGTGACATAGCAGCTTCAGACATGTTATTTATACCACTACAATCATCACATTTCCAAATCAAACTTTTACCTGCGTTTTCTCATCGTTTACATTTGTCACTAGTTTGTTTACTTTTCATCCAGAGCCCCATAAAAGGGGATTAATTTACCTCTGTCCTCACTCAACCAGTCTGATAAGCAACATCAAAGTAACGAGGCTGTCATGCTGGATTAAATGAATGAGAGAGAGAGAGAGACCTTCCTACACCCTATAATAGTAAGCAACTCTTTTTAATTTAAGGTATGAAAGCTAATGGGTTAAACAAAGAAAGATGGAAATAGAGAAACAAAGAAAAAAAGAAAGGAAAAGGAATAGAGAAAGAAAAAGGAATAGAGAAAGAAAGAGAATAAAGACACACTCACCTTCCTGTATTCCATGATAGTGAGGAACTCGTTTTCGTTCAAGCTATACGAAGTCTTCATGAAATCCAGACTAGGGCTAAAGCAGGTGGTGTTATCCGCGATAGCTATCCTGCCTGCGTCTATCCAGTCCAAGATCCACAGTTTGTCCTCCTCGCATGTCAGTCCGCCACCTGCATTGGTAACACTGGTTGGAACCTCGTGAAGATTAGGTATTATTTCACCCGATGCTAAGTGAACCATATAGAACTCAACCTACCCTACCTTCCTACCCTAAACTAACCTACCCTATCCTTCTACCCTAAACTAACCTACCCTACCTTTCTACCCGCCTACCCTAACCCTAATCAAACTTAACAACCTAATCAAAGCAAACACAACTTAACCTAACCCAATCTAACCTATCCTAATCTAACCTAACCCAACTTCCACCTCCTCCCATTAGGGTGTTTAATAATCAAATGAAATAATCTGTGATGTTCAATCTGTAGGTGATCCCCAAAACTAAGCCGTCTGGGAAAACAAACTTATCCCAATGGTCTTATTATCTACCAGCATACAAATACACTACCATGCACTACCACTATTAGTTGTCCAAAACCATAGTTAGAGGGGTTAGTTCATGGGGAGGAAAGTGCCTGGGGTGGAAATATGCGTAACAAATATAGTGTGCAGTGTAAGGTAAAGTTAGTGTATATTGTACAGTGTTTCCTTACCAATGATGTTAAGTTTCTGAAGACTTGAAGAGTTGTACAGTTGGGAGAGATGGATTATGTAACAGTCATAAATGTAGAGCTCTTCCAGGCCCGGCAATACACTCAAAAACTGCATCTGTAACACAAAACAGATCTATTCAAAATCTGCAACATATAAAGGAGTTACATTCAACATCTGCAACATATAAAGGAGCTATATTCAACTTCTGCAACATACAAAGATGTTATATTCAAGATCTGCAACATGCAAAAAAGAAATTATTAATTAATACAGTTACACCAACAAAATACAGTTTATACAGTCCACAGTTAAACAGACAACTTTAATTATTCACAGTTACAGCAATACAGTCCACAGTATAATAGACGAGACTTTGATAATTATTAAACAGTTAACACCAGCAAAAATCTCCGCTCGTCGACCATTCAACCAAGATGGACGACAACGGAACGCTAAGCTGCGGGGCTACGATGACGTACCTGAGTGATGTTGAGGGTGAGTGTCTTTACGTTGGTCTCGAGTGTTTCGTTGTCCCAGCTCTTGTCTAGAACGAGGGTCCTCACCTTAGGTATGGAGGTGAGGGACGGTGGCTGCCAGTTTGACACAAAGCTGCATTAAGAATACAGTTCAGTACACAGCTTGGTGAGACATTTCTGTATGATATGAGAGATGCAGTTAAATAAGACACTTCTGTATGATATGAGAGATGCAGTTTATTGAGACACTTCTGTATGATATGAGAGAGGCAGTTTATTGAGACACTTCTGTATGATATGAGAGATGCAGTTTATTGAGACACTTCTGTATGATATGAGAGATGCAGTTTATTGAGACACTTCTGTATGATATGAGAGATGCAGTTTATTGAGACACTTCTGTATGATATGAGAGATGCAGTTTATTGAGACACTTCTGTATGATATGAGAGATGCAGTTTATTGAGACACTTCTGTATGATATGAAATAAACAATGTATTAAGGGATTTCTGTACGATAAAGATTACAAAATGACAGTATAAAATTATTGTCTGAATTGAGTTAAAAAATGAGAGGAAGAGGAAGAAAGTAAGAGGAAGATAAAGAAGAAGAGTGAGAGCAAAAAGGGAGAAGGTAGGAGTGAGAAAAAGAGGGAGAAAGCAAGCGATTGAGTATAAGAAAAAGAAAAGACAGCAAGAGGAAGAAAGGAATGAGAACAAAGGGAAGAAAGAGCAAGAACAAGAGAGTAAGAGCAAGAACTAAGAGTGAGAGCCAAGAGACCCCCCACACACACACCTAGAGTTGAACATGAGCGTGTGGAGTGACTCGAAATCCACCAGGTCGTCGAGGGTGAAGGAGGAGAAGTTGGCTCGCCTCACTGTCAGCTGAGTTACCCGAGGCACCTGGTCACTGCTGAGGTACGTCCTTACCTCCTGTAGGGCGTGGAGACCTTCACATAGCACCTGGTGGATAGATAGATGGATAGATAGATAGACAAGAGAGAGACACAGATTTATTAAGGAAAATTGGCCTTTATATAGCACCTGATGAATGGATAGATAGATAAGATAGATAGATGAAGAGATATATATAGAAAGATAGATAGGTTAGGGTGGGTTAGGTTAGGTTAGGTTAGATTAAGTTGGGTCAGGTAAGGTAAGGTAAGGTAAGGTAAGGTAAGGTTAAGTAAGGTAAGGTAAAGTAAGGTAAGGTAAGGTAAGGCAAGGTAAGGTAAGGTAAGGTAAGGTAAGGGAAGGTAAGGTAAGTAAGGGAAGGTAAAGTAAGGTAAGGTAAGGTAAAGTAAGGTAAGGTAAGGTAAGGTAAGGTAAGGTAAGGTAAGGTAAGGTAAGGTAAGGTAAGTGTATCTTACCTCAGTCTCGTTCTTATCCTGATAGGTCAAGATGGTGCATGGCTTTGGACTTATGGTCTTAGGCCTCTGGATGTTGATGGTCTGTGAGATCCTGGTGTTAACCTGAGAAGAACAAGAATTTGATTAGATTATTGTTAGATTAGCTGAGGTTAGGTTAGATTAGTTTAGATTAGATTAACATTAAGTTAGTTTAGGTTAGGTTAGGTTAGCATAAGGGTTCTTAATCATCAGATGAAATAAACTAGCGTATCTAAATCTTAAAGTAATTCCAAATAAAAATCATCCAAATTATTAGTTAACACAGAGGAATTAAAGTTTGTTATAATACTCACCTGGGAGACAGCCAATGTTGCCACCACCACCAGCCACCGCCCCATAGCTGCACTCCACCACATTACTCCTCTGTAACCAAAAACATTTATAAAAAGGACAATAACAATAAGAACTTCATCATGTGGTCATTAATTTAGCGGTTACAGTGAAACCTTCATATAATGGACTTTCATCATAGGTCATTAGGTGGAGGTGTCATATTGAACGGACCCTCGATATAATGGACTTTCATCTCTATATAGGTCATTAGATGGAGGTGTCATATTTAACGGACCCTCGATATAATGGACTTTCATCTCAATATAGGTCATTAGATGGAGGTGTCATATTTAACGGACCCTCGATATAATGGACTTTCATCTCTATATAGTTCATTAGATGGAGGTTTCACTATATAAGGACATCCTACAAGAGTGTGTGGGGGCCCAGGGGGGGGGGGTGTATTTAGTGAGTTATTCATGTGGGATGGGAAGATACCTATAGCTAGGGTAGTTAACAGGTAAATGTGTATCTGTATGACTATTTTAATGAATCTATCTATCTATCTGTCCATCAATCTATCTATCTATCCATGAACTCAGACTGTGTACTAGTCTAGACGAACTACGCGGATAAATAGCTAAGTTTGTATAGTTAGGTTAGTATATATAGCTGGGTATATATAGTAACTTTAATATAGAACGTTCCGTATAGTTGGGTTTGCATAGTGAATCTTAGTATAGAGATTTGTGAAGGATTCCTAAAACGCGCAAAAAATTCCCAGATGAGCAATATAGTTAACGAAGATGGTCATGGGTATACACATCTATACACATTAAAGGACGTTATATACATCTACCACTCATGAAAACTATATAAATAAGCTACATTAACCTTCCTTGTGGATATATTAATGATATAGTGGTTATATAGGAGTTATAGAATATATTATAGGAGGTTCATCTCTAACCTTGTATCTAAGCAGCCTCGGAGGTCACTGTTGCCAATACCCCATCACCTCCAACCTTAAAATTATAAATATTAATTATTCTTTAAATAAATATAAAAAAGTATATTGAAAAGAAATAATATATATTATTTTAAAAAGTCAATTATAAAAAGTTAAAAAAATAATAATTCACCATCATAAATAAATCTGAAAGTTATATATTTATTTTTATCTGGTAGTGATGATTGATTTTTGTTGACAAACTTTGCATTCGTTCATGACATAAAACTTTTATCAATGGCATAAAAAACAAAAAATATATCGTCAATAATTATAAAAATATCTGATATATATTGTAATAAATTCATTTAGATTTAATAAACAAATTTGAGGTTTTATTACTGTATCTATATATGGTTAATAAAATAACTAAAATTTCACGCATTTGGGGTAAAATTTAACCTTCCATTTAAGATGTATTTTACCATAACACATCATAACATCAATTAACACGTCATAACATCAATTAACACGTCATTACATCATAAACACGTCATTACATCAACAAACACGTCCGTACTACATCATAAAGTCACCTGTACACTCATTAAGTCCCTCTCAACTCGTCATTAAGTCACATGTACACGTCATTAAGTCCCTCTCAACTCGTCATTAAGTCACCTGTACACGTCATTAAGTCACTTGTACACGTCATTAACTGACCTGTGCACGTCATTAGTTACCTGTACACGTCATTAAGTCACCTGTACACGTCATTAGTCATCTGTCACATGTACACGTCATTAAGTCACATGTACACGTCATTAAGTCACATGTACACGTCATTAAGTCCCCTGTACATATCATTAAGTCACCTGTACACGTCATTAAGTCCCCTGTACATATCATTAAGTCACCTGTACACGTCATTAACTGACCTGTGCACATCATTAATTACCTGCACGTCATTGATTACCTGTACACGTCATTAAGTCACCTGTACACTCATTAATTACCTGTACACGTCATTAGTCACCTGTACACGTCATTAGTCACCTGTACACGTCATCTTGAAAATATTGGAAATCTGGCTCAGGTGATTGAAATATTTACACCTGCCGCGTCTCTCTCTTAAGTGATCTATTATTTACTGTGATAAGTGAGGTAACGTGTACTGCTTGATGACTCACTTAACACTTATAAATACTTAATTAGCATGGGGTAATTATGTAGATTTTTTTAAGTAGATACATTTGTTTGGTCACTTATAAATAATTAATTAGCAACGGATTATGTTGATTTTATAAGTAGATGCATTAAGATAGTACTATAGTTTGTTCATGTTGGCTCACTTAACACTTAAAAATACTTATTTACTACATTTTCACCATTGAGAGAGAGAGAGAGTCAGCTGGGTGGTGGTGGAGGAGGAGGAGGAGGAGGAGGAGGAGGTGAGTGGTGTAGGACAGGACAGGAGGAGGCTGGCTGGCTCTGGCTGGCTCAGTGTGTGTCAAGGTGTGATGGTGTGCACAAGTGAGTGTCCTACAGATCAGCTGACTACACACGACACTCTATCACCCTGTGTAGACGACCCCTGGGTGTAGTAGGGTGTAGTTGGTGGCTACTGGGGGTGTTGGGATGTATTCTCAAGATATCTAAGGGAGATTACACCCTCTCTACACTGTGTAAAAGATAATTCAACTCTTTGGCAGTGAAAAAAGTCGTGTAGTGTAGAAGTGTAAAAGTGTAAGTCTGTGTAGGTGTTTCTGGGTATAGGAGGGTGTATTTGCTGGTTCTTAGGGTGTTGGAGTGTATTCTCAAGACACCTAGGGGAGAATACACCCTCTATATAGATTGGATTGTGTATAAGTGTAACTGTGTAAGGAATGTGTGTTTTCTTCTGGGTGTAGTGAGGTGTAGATAATGGTTCCAGAAAGTGTTGGGGGTGTATTCTTAAGACACCTATGAGATACACCTTTTTTGTAGCAAAAAAAGTATCAGTGTAAATCTTTGTCAGTGTGAGGTGGGTGTTTATGACCTCCCTGGGTGTAGGAAAAGTGTATTAGGGTGTATTATTTAACTAAAACACACTACACCTTCCAATCAACACACAAAACACCAATATCCACCCTGCATATCTGGGTGTAGCGACAATAAGTGTATTTAAATTCCATAGACCTTTGGGTGTAGGGGGTGTACTCAAGACGCAATACACATGATCTTATCTATATTAAGGTGTAGTTGTGTTTCCTGGAGGCTACACAATACACAATACACTGAAGGTTATAACAAAGGACTGACCGAAAAGGCTATTAATCTTATAAATTGTAAAATAATAAATACAAATTGAATAAAAGATAAAATATATACACAATCTACACCTACACAGCATTGACCTGATTTATGTGTATCCTAGGGTGTATTAGGGTGTGTATAGGTGTAGGAGTGTATTTTAAGATCATCACTATACACTACAGTTTACTACACTTGGTACACAGAGAGTAATACTTTTTTTTTTTGGATTTATTAAAGGTGTAGGTAGAGGAAGTAGTGTTATACCTCCAGTCATTCACATCGTCCCCCACCTCTCACCCAGCCCCCACCCACACCCCCCTCAACCCCTCACTCACCCAGCCCCCCCACCACCCCACCCCCTCAAGCCCTCACCTCTCACCCAGCCCCCTCACCTCTCACCCAGCCCCACCCACACCCCCAACCCTCACCTCTCACCCAGCCCCACCTCACCCAGCCCCACCCACCTCACACAGCCCTCACCCACAACCCCCCCCCCACCCAGCCCCACACCCCACCCAGCCCCCACCCACCCACATCTCCCCCATCACATTCCCCAAGATACTAATAGTGTATTTGAGTGTAACTGACTTACCTATTTGGGTGTAGATGTATACCTGAGGTCCCAGCAGTGTATTTTGTATCTTACACCCACAGTACACTTACCTACACTCTACACAGGATCACCTTCTATTAATTTTGGGTTAACAAAGAAAACGGGATCCTGGGTGTAGGGGTGACTAATACAAACGTCTATTACACCCACACAAAACACTCCTTAGTGTAGCCATCAAACACTACCCATGGCTCTACACCACTAAACACCCCCTTTGGTGCCAGCCAACCACTACACCATGGCTCTACACCCACTAAAACACCCACCTAGTGTAGCCAGTCAACCACTACACCCATGGCTCTTACACCCACTTAAAACACCCACCTTAGCGTAGCCAGTCAACCACTACACCCATGGCTCTACACCCACTTAAAACACCCACCCTTAGTGTAGCCAGCCAACCACTACACCCATGGCTCTACACCCACTTAAAACACCCTTAGTGTAGCCAGTCAACCACTACACCCATGGCTCTTACACCACTTAAAACACCCCACCCTTAGTGTAGCCAGCCAACCACTACACCCATGGCTCTTACACCCACTTAAAACACCCCACCCTTAGTGTAGCCAGCCAACCACTACACCCATGGCTCTACACCCACTTAAACACCCCACCCTTAGTGGGCCAGTCAACCACTACACCCATGGCTCTACACCCACTTAAACACCCCACCCTTATGTAGCCAGCCAACCACTACACCCATGGCTCTACACCCACTTAAACACCACCCGTAGTGTAGCCAGCCAACCACTACACCCATGGCTCTACACCCACTTAAAACACCCCACCCTAGTGTAGCCAGCCACCACTACACCCATGGCTTTACACCCACTTAAACACCCCACCCTTAGTGTAGCCAGCCAACCACTACACCCATGGCTCTACCCACTTAAAACACCCAACCTTAGTGTAGCCAGCCAACCACTACACCCATGGCTCTACACCCACTTAAACACCCCACCCTTAGCCAGCCAACCACTACACCCATGGTTTTACACCCCTAAAACACCCCACCCTTAGTGTAGCCAGCCAACCACTACACCCATGGCTCTACACCCACTTAAAACACCCCACCCTTAGTGTAGCCAGCCAACCACTACACCCATGGCTCTACACCAACTTAAAACACCCCCCTTAGTGTAGCCAGTCAACCACTACACCCATGGCTTTCACCCACTTAAACACCCACCCTTAGTAGCCAGCCAACCACTACACCCATGGCTCTACACCCCTTAAACACCCACCGTGTGTAGCCAGCCACCACACCCATGGCTCTTACACCACTTAAAACACCCACCTTAGTGTAGCCAGCCAACCACTACACCCATGGCTCTACACCCATAAAACACCCACCCCTTAGTGTAGCCAGCCAACCACTACACCCATGGCTCTTACACCCCTTAAAACACCCCACCCTTAGTGTAGCCAGCCAACCACTACACCCATGGCTCTACACCCATTAAAACCCCACCCTTAGTGTGCCAGCCAACCACTACACCCATGGCTCTACACCCACTTAAACACCCCACCCTTAGTGTAGCCAGCCAACCACTACACCATGGCTCTACACCAACTTAAACACCCCACCCTTAGTGTAGCCAGCCAACCACTACACACCCATGGCTCTTACACCCACTTAAACACCCCCACCCTTAGTGTAGCCAGTCAACCACCATGGCTCTACACCACTTAAACACCCCACCCTTAGTGTAGCCAGCCAACCACTACACCCATGGTTTTACACCAACTAAAACACCACCCTAGGTGCCAGCCAACCACTACACCCATGCTCACCCCTTAAACACCCACCCTAGTGTAGCCAGCCAACCACTACACCCATGGCTCTTACACCCACTTAAAACACCCCACCTTAGTGTAGCCACCAACCACACACCCATGGCTCTACACCCACTTACCCCCACCCTTAGTGTAGCAGCCAACCACTACACCCATGGCTCTACACCCACTTAAACACCAACCCTTAGTGTAGCCAGCCAACCACTACACCCATGGTCTTACACACTAAAACACCCCCTTAGTGTAGCCAGCCACCACTACACCATGGCTCTTACACCCACTTAAAACACCCCACCCTTAGTGTAGCCAACCAACCACTACACCCATGGCTCTACACCCACTTAAAACACCCCTTAGTGTAGCCAGCCAACCACTACACCATGCTCTACACCCACACAAACACTCCCTTAGTGTAGCCAGCCAACCACTACACCCATGGCTCTTACACCCACTTAAAACACCCCTTAGTGTAGCCAGCCAACCACTACACCCAATAACCACAAACCCAACTGTTTTACGACCCGGAACGACCTCCCCTAAACGCGACCCTGATCTAGAATGACAAGACAAGACGCTTTATAACACAACCCGGAACTTAGACCTACTAGAATGACTCTCTAATGTGACCCGGCAATTGGAATCCACCAGAACGATGCACTATAACACGACCCGAAGTTAAGAGGACATGAAACGACTCTCTACAACACAACCCTGAAATAAGACTCAATAGGTGACGCTCTATAATGCAACCCAGAGCTATGATGACCCAAAATGACTATCCACAATATAACCTTGATTTAGGACACTAGAATAATCCTTATTAACACAACCTTGATTTAAATCCCCTAGAACGCCTAACCATAACACAATCCTGATCTATACCATCATCAACACAACCTTGACTTAAGACTCCGTAGAATGACCTCCCTGTAACACAACCTTGATTTAAGACCCCATTATACTATACAACGTTAATCTAAGACCCCGATAAAGACCTCCAGAACACAACCTTGATCTAAGACCCCCGAGAAAGACTTCCATACCACAACCTTGATTTAAACCCTCCAAGAACGCCTGACCACAACACAACCCTGAAGAAATGACCGGACAGAAGGTAAGTGTCTCATGAGCGAAAGTTTGAGGTGATCAAGACTTAATTTGGCGATTATTTGGTTAATTTGGAGTTCTAATTACAGGTATAAAATGCGTTGTTAATTTGGCGATTTTCTTCCTAAGTGAAATAATGTGTCGACTTTTGCTATTTTTGCGATTTTTTAGGTGTTAAGTATAAGTAATTTTGCGAAGTTTATAAGTATTAATTTGGCGAGTTTGGAAAATAAAATATCCTGTTAATTTGACGAGTTTGTGAAAGGCTTAAAAGTACATCGTGTTAATTTAGTGAAACTTGTTAAAGGTATAGAATATTTTGGCGAATTAAAACACGTTAAATCCTCTTAATTTTTCGCGAATTTTTAACCCCTTGTGTACGAAGTCGCCTCTGAGCTGAATAAAATCGTCTTAACTACAGAGATCAACATTAGCGCCCCTGTAGTGAAGATGTTTAACATTAATTACTGGTCTAAATGATATAATTTGGCGAATAATCGAAAGTAATTAAATATAAAAACACTTAATTGAGGTTTTATGTAATTATATCATCTTTATAATTAATTAATGAGGGGATTTATAGTATCTAGGTCTTAGTCTCTCATCTCCCAGCCCTCACCCCCAGCACCTCTCACCTAGCCCCCTCACCCCCAGTCCTCACCTAGCCCCTCACCCCAGTCCCCCCACCTAGCCCCTCACCCCAGTCCCTCAACCCCCAAGATATTAAGGGGGATCATGAAGACGTAACTTGGGTAATTAATTTCGTTAATGATCCGTCACGATGATTCACCCGCCCGTTAATTGGTCGGCGATTCGATGATACCCGAACCCGAAAGAAGGGAGGGAGGGAGGAGGGTGGGGAGGAAGGAGGGAGGAGGGAAGGAGGAGCAAAGGAGGAGGGAGAGAGTCGATATCAGGTTGGCTACACTGGTCTTGTTATATATGAAATAATAATAATAATAGTAATAGCAAACAATACACCACCACCTACCACCACCATCAACCACCACCACCACCAACCACCAACCACCAACCAACCAACCAACCACCCACCACCACACCACCACCAACCACCACCACCACCATCACACCACCACCACCACCATCACCACTACCACCACCATCACCACCACCACCACCACCATCACCACTACCACCACCACCACCACCACCACCACCACCACCACCATCACTACTACCACCACCACCACCACTACCATCACCACCACCACCACCACCACCACCACCACCATCACCACTACCACCACCACCACCAACTACTACTACCACCACCACCACCACCATCACCACCATCACCATCACCACCACACCACCACCACCACCAACTACTACCACCACCATCACCACCAACTACTACCACCACCATCACCACCACCACCACCACCAACTACTACCACCACCACCATCACCACCATCACCACCATCACCATCACCACCACCACCACCACCAACTACTACCACCACCATCACCATCACCACCACCACCACCACCAACTACTACCACCACCACCACCACCATCACCACCATCACCATCACCACCACCACCACCACCAACTACTACCACCACCACCACCACCATCACCACCATCCACCACCACCACCACCAACTACTACCACCACCATCACCACCACCACCACCACCAACTACTACCACCACCACCACCACCATCACCACCACCACACCACCAACTACTACCACCACCATCACCACCACCACCACACTACCACACCACCACCACCACCATCACCACCATCACCATCACCACCACCACCATCACCACCACCACCACCACCACTACCACCCACCACCACCAACTACCACCACCACCATCACCACCCTACCACCACTACCCACCACCACCACCACTACCACCACCACCACTACCACTACCACCCACACCACCACCACCACTACCACCACCACCACCACCACCACCACCACTACCCACCACCAACTACCACCACCACCACCACCACACACCACCACCACCCACACCCACCACCACCACCAACTACTACCACCGTCCCCTCATACCCAACACAAAGTCTCTATACATTTACCTTCCATCAGTTTTCTCTACAGTCAGCTCTCACCCCTCGTGTGGGCCATCGACACTGTGTAGACCAGCCAACACCTATTACAA